>NC_092132.1:135522860-135823494 GCF_043159975.1 Macaca nemestrina | reverse complement strand
CTGTTTCTTTGTGTTGGGATTTCAAATCTTCTAGCTATTTTGAAATATTCAATAATTATAAACTATATTCATCCTCTGGTGCTATGAAACAATAGGACTTATTCCTTCTATCTAACTATATGTTTCGATTAATCTCCCTTTGTCCCACCACCACCACTATCCACAGCCTCTGGTAACTATCATTATACTCTCTACGTCCATGATACTAACTTTTTAAACTCCCACATGAGGGAGAATATACAATATGTGTCTTTCAATGCCTGACTTATTTCACTTAATATAATGACCTCTAGTTTTATCCACATTACCATAAATGACAAGATTTCATTTTAATGGAAGAGTAATATTCTATTATGTATATGTGCCCCATTTTCTTTGTGTATTCATAAGTTTGATGGACACAGATTAATTCCATATCTTGGCTATTAAGAATAGTACTGTAATAAATACAGGAATGCCCTATAACCCTGAGAGTAATTTCCTTACATTTGGATAAAAACAGAGTAGTGGGGAGGGGGGCGGAGCAAGATGGCCAAATAGGAACAGCTCCAGTCTCCAGCTCCCAGCGCGAGCGACACAGAAGACAGGTGATTTCTGCATTATCAACTGAGGTACTGGGTTCATCTCACTGGGGAGTGCCGGACAATTGGTGCTGGTCAGCTGTTGCAGCCCGACCAGCGAGAGCTGAAGCAGGGCGAGGCATCGCCTCACCTGGGAAGCGCAAGGGGGAAGGGAATCCCTTTTCCTAGCCAGGGGAACTGAGACACACAACACCTGGAAAATCGGGTAACTCCCACCCCAATACTGCACTTTAAGCAAACGGGCACACCAGGAGATTATATCCCACACCTGGCCGGGAGGGTCCCACACCCACGGAGCCTTCCTCATTGCTAGCACAGCAGTCTGCGATCTAACCGCAAGGCAGCAGTGAGGCTGGGGGAGGGGCGCCCGCTATTGCTGAGGTTTAAGTAGGTAAACAAAGCCCTGGGAAGATCGAACTGGGTGGAGCTCACAGCAGCTCAAGGAGGCCTGCCAGTCTCTGCAGACTCCACCTCTGGGAACAGGGCACAGCTAAACAATAACAACAACAACAAAAAAAAAACCAAAAAAACAAAAAAACAGCAGCAGAAACCTCTGCAGACGCAGGCAACTCCAACACGGAGGTTGAGATCTGAGAGCGGACAGACTGCCTGCTCAAGTGGGTCCCTGACCCCTGAGTAGCCTAACTGAGAGACATCCTCCACTAGGGGCAGACCGACACCCCACACCTCACACAGTGGAGTACACTCCTGAGAGGAAGCTTCCAAAGCAAGAATCAGACAGGTACACTCGCTGTTCAGCAGTATTCTATCTTCTGCAGCCTCTGCTGCTGACACCCAGGCAAACAGGGTCTGGAGTGGACCTCAAGCAATCTCCAACAGACCTACAGCTGAGGGTCCTGACTGGTAGAAGGAAAACTAACAAACAGGAAGGACACCCACACCAAAACCCCATCAGTACGTCACCATCATCAAAGACCAGAGGCAGATAAAACCACAAAGATGGGGAAAAAGCAGGGCAGAAAAGCTGGAAATTCGAAAAATAAGAGTGCATCCCCCCCTCCAAAGGAATGCAGCTCATCGCCAGCAACGGATCAAAGCTGGACGCAGAATGACTTTGACGAGATGAGAGAAGAAGGTTTTAGTCCATCAAACTTCTCAGAGCTAAAGGAGGAATTACATACCCAGGGCAAAGAAACTAAAAATCTTGAAAAAAGAGTGGAAGAATTGATAACCATTATAATTAATGCAGAGAAGGCCATAAACGAATGGACAGAGATGAAAACCATGACACAAGAAATAAGTGACAAATGCACAAGCTTCAGTAACCAACTCGATCAACTGGAAGAAAGAGTATCAGCGATTGAGGATCAAATGAATGAAATGAAGCGAGAAGAGAAATCTAAAAAAAAAAGAAGAAAAAGAAATGAACAAAGCCTGCAAGAAGTATGGGATTATGTAAAAAGACCAAATCTACGTCTGACTGGGGTGCCCGAAAGTGAGGGGGAAAATGGAATCAAGTTGGAAAACACTCTTCAGGATATCATCCAGGAGAACTTCCCCAACCTAGTAGGGCAGGCCAACATTCAAATTCAGGAAATACAGAGAACGCCACAAAGATACTCCTCGAGAAGAGCAACTCCAAGATACATAATTGCCAGATTCACCAAAGTTGAAATGAAGGAAAAAATGTTAAGGGCAGCCAGAGAGAAAGGTCGGGTTACCCACAAAGGGAAGCCCATCAGACTAACAGCAGATCTCTCGGCAGAAACTCTACAAGCCAGAAGAGAGTGGGGGCCAATATTCAACATTCTTAAAGAAAAGAATTTTAAACCCAGAATTTCATATCCAGCCAAACTAAGTTTCATAAGTGAAGGAGAAATAAAATCCTTTACAGATAAGCAAATGCTTAGAGATTTTGTCACCACCAGGCCTGCCTTACAAGAGACGCTGAAGGAAGCACTCAACATGGAAAGGAACAACTGGTACCAGCCATTGCAAAAACATGCCAAAATGTAAAGACCATCGAGGCTAGGAAGAAACTGCATCAACTAACGAGCAAAATAACCAGTTAATATCATAATGGCAGGATCAAGTTCATACATAACAATATTAACCTTAAATGTAAATGGACTAAATGCTCCAATTAAAAGACACAGACTGGCAAACTGGATAAAGAGTCAAGACCCATCAGTCTGCTGTATTCAGGAGACCCATCTCACACGCAGAGACATACATAGGCTCAAAATAAAGGGATGGAGGAAGATCTACCAAGCAAATGGAAAACAAAAAAAAGAAGGGGTTGCAATACTAGTCTCTGATAAAACAGACTTTAAACCATCAAAGATCAAAAGAGACAAAGAAGGCCATTACATAATGGTAAAGGGATCAATTCAACAGGAAGAGCTAACTATCCTAAATATATATGCACCCAATACAGGAGCACCCAGATTCATAAAGCAAGTCCTTAGAGACTTACAAAGAGACTTAGACTCCCATACAATAATAATGGGAGACTTCAACACCCCACTGTCAACATTAGACAGATCGAGACAGAAAGTTAACAAGGATATCCAGGAATTGAACTCATCTCTACAGCAGGCAGACCTAATAGACATCTATAGAACTCTCCACCCCAAATCAACAGAATATACATTCTTCTCAGCACCACATCACACTTATTCTAAAATTGACCACATAATTGGAAGTAAAGCACTCCTCAGCAAATGTACAAGAACAGAAATTATAACAAACTGTCTCTCAGACCACAGTGCAATCAAACTAGAACTCAGGACTAAGAAACTCATTCAAAACCGCTCAACTACATGGAAACTGAATAACCTGCTCCTGAATGACTACTGGGTACACAACGAAATGAAGGCAGAAATAAAGATGTTCTCTGAAACCAATGAGAACAAAGATACAACATACCAGAATCTCTGGGACACATTTAAAGCAGTGTGTAGAGGGAAATTTATAGCACTAAATGCCCACAAGAGAAAGCAGGAAAGATCTAAAATTGACACTCTAACATCACAATTAAAAGAACTACAGAAGCAAGAGAAAACGCATTCAAAAGCTAGCAGAAGGCAAGAAATAACTAAGATCAGAGCAGAACTGAAGGAGATAGAGACACAAAAAAACCCTCCAAACAATCAATGAATCCAGGAGGTGGTTTTTTGAAAAGATCAACAAAATTGATAGACCGCTAGCAAGACTAATAAAGAAGAAAAGAAAGAATCAAATAGACGCAATAAAAAATGATAAAGGGGATATCACCACCGACCCCACAGAAATACAAACTACCATCAGAGAATACTATAAACACCTCTACACAAATAAACTAGAAAATCTAGAAGAAATGGATTATTTCCTGGACACTTACACTCTCCCAAGACTAAACCAGGAAGAAGCTGAATCCCTGAATAGACCAATAGCAGGCTCTGAAATTGAGGCAATAATTAATAGCCTACCAACCAAAAAAAGTCCAGGACCAGATGGATTCACAGCTGAATTCTACCAGAGGTACAAGGAGGAGCTGGTACCATTCCTTCTGAAACTATTCCAATCAATAGAAAAAGAGGGAATCCTCCCTAACTCATTTTATGAGGCCAACATCATCCCGATACCAAAGCCTGGCAGAGACACAACTAAAAAAGAGAATTTTAGACCAATATCCCTGATGAACATCGATGCAAAAATCCTCAATAAAATACTGGCAAACCGGATCCAGCAGCACATCAACAAGCTTATCCACCATGATCAAGTGGGCTTCATCCCCGGGATGCAAGGCTGGTTCAACATTCGCAAATCAATCAACATAATCCAGCATATAAACAGAACCAAAGACAAAAAACCACATGATTATCTCAATAGATGCAGAAAAGGCCTTTGACAAAATTCAACAGCCCTTCATGCTAAAAACGCTCAATAAATTCAGTATTGATGGAACGTACCTCAAAATCATAAGAGCTATTTATGACAAACCCACAGCCAATATCATACTGAATGGGCAAAAACTGGAAAAATTCCCTTTGAAAACTGGCACAAGACAGGGATGTCCTCTCTCACCACTCCTATTCAACATAATGTTGGAAGTTCTGGCTAGCGCAATCAGGCAAGAGAAAGAAATCAAGGGTATTCAGTTAGGAAAAGAAGAAGTCAAATTGTCCCTGTTTGCAGATGACATGATTGTATATTTAGAAAACCCCATTGTCTCAGCCCAAAATCTCCTTAAGCTGATAAGAAACTTCAGCAAAGTCTCAGGATACAAAATTAATGTGCAAAAATCACAAGCATGCCGGGCGCGGTGGCTCAAGCCTATAATCCCAGCACTTTGGGAGGCCGAGACGGGCGGATCACGAGGTCGGGAGATCGAGACCATCCTGGCTAACATGGTGAAACCCTGTCTCTACTAAAAAAATACAAAAAACTAGCCGGGCGAGGTGGTGGGCGCCTGTAGTCCCAGCTACTCAGGAGGCTGAGGCAGGAGAATGGCGTGACCGGGAGGCGGAGCTTGCAGTGAGCTGAGATCCGGCCACTGCACTCCAGCCTGGGCGACAGAGCAAGACTCCGTCTCAAAAAAAAAAAAAAAATCACAAGCATTCATATACACCAGTAACAGACAAACAGAGAGCCAAATCATGAACTTCCATTCACAATTGCTTCAAAGAGAATAAAATACCTAGAAATACAACTTACAAAGGATGTAAAGGACGTCTTCAAGGAGAACTACAAACCACTGCTCAGTGAAATCAAAGAGGACACACACAAATGGAAGAACATACCACGCTCATGGATAGGAAGAATCAATATTGTGAAAATGGCCATACTGCCCAAGGTTATTTATAGATTCAATGCCATCCCCATCAAGCTACCAATGAATTTCTTCAGAGAATTGGAAAAAACTGCTTTAAAGTTCATATGGCACCAAAAAAGAGCCCGCATCTCCAAGACAATCCTAAGTCAAAAGAACAAAGCTGGAGGCATCACGCTACCTGACTTCAAACTATATTACAAGGCTACAGTAACCAAAATAGCATGGTACTGGTACCAAAACAGAGATATAGACCAATGGAACAGAACAGAGTCCTCAGAAATAATACCACACATCTACAGCCATCTGATCTTTGACAAACCTGACAAAAACAAGAAATGGGGAAAGGATTCCCTATTTAATAAATGGTGCTGGGATAATTGGCTAGCCATAAGTAGAAAGCTGAAACTGGATCCTTTCCTTACTCCTTATACGAAAATTAATTCAAGATGGATTAGAGACTTAAATGTTAGACCTAATACCATAAAAACCCTAGAAGAAAACCTAGGTAATACCATTCGGGACATAGGCATGGGCAAGGACTTCATGTCTAAAACACCAAAAGCAACGGCAACAAAAGCCAAAATTGACAAATGGGATCTAAAGAAACTAAAGAGCTTCTGCACAGCAAAAGAAACTACCATCAGAGTGAACAGGCAACCTACAGAATGGGAGAAAATTTTTGCAATCTACTCATCAGACAAAGGGCTAATATCCAGAACCTACAAAGAACTCAAACAAATTTACAAGAAAAAAATAAACAACCCCATCAAAAAGTGGGCAAAGGATATGAACAGACATTTCTCAAAAGAGGACATTCATACAGCCAACAGACACATGAAAAAATGCTCATCATCACTGGCCATCAGAGAAATGCAAATCAAAACCACAATGAGATACCATCTCACACCAGTTAGAATGGCAATCATTAAAAAGTCAGGAAACAACAGGTGCTGGAGAGGATGTGGAGAAATAGGAACGCTTTTACACTGTTGGTGGGACTGCAAACTAGTTCAACCATTATGGAAAACAGTATGGCGATTCCTCAAGGATCTAAAACTAGAAGTACCATATGATCCAGCCATCCCATTACTGGGTATATACCCAAAGGAGTATAAATCATGCTGCTATAAAGACACATGCACACGTATGTTTATTGCAGCACTATTCACAATAGCAAAGACTTGGAATCAACCCAAATGTCCATCAGTGACAGTCTGGATTAAGAAAATGTGGCACATATACACCATGGAATACTATGCAGCCATAAAAAAGGATGAGTTTGTATCCTTTGTAGGGACATGGATGCAGCTGGAAACCACCATTCTCAGCAAACTATCGCAAGAACAGAAAACCAAACACCGCATGTTCTCACTCATAGGTGGGAACTGAACAATGAGATCACTTGGACTCGGGAAGGGGAACATCACACACCGGGGCCTGTTACAGGGAGTGGGGAGGGGGGAGGGATTGCATTGGGAGTTATACCTGATGTAAATGACGCATTGATGGGTGCTGACGAGTTGATGGGTGCAGCACACCAACATGGCACAAGTATACATATGTAACAAACCTGCACATTATGCACATGTACCCTAGAAGTTAAAGTATAATAAAAAATAAACAAATAATACCATAAGAACCAACCAAATAACAGCAGAAGTACATCTTTTAATTCAGCTTATTAACAACTATTAATCTCTGAATTTTTGATTGGGTCACACTCCTATAATAATTTCCCAAGAGCTAATAAGCATGAGATATATTCTTAAGTGTCTAAATTTGGGAAACATTGAATTTTTTATAAAAGTAAGGTAAACTATCAATAAATATTTGACTCCCAAAAAAAATCAAAAAAAAAAAAACACAAAAAAAACATAGTAGTGGGGTTGCTGGATCGAATGAAATTACTGCTGGGTTAAATTTATTCCTAGATTTTTTCTTTTGTAGCTGTTATGAAAGGGATTACTTTCCTGATTTTTTTTCAACTAGTTCATTATTAGAGAATAGACACCCTACTGAATTGTGTACACTGATTTTCTACCTTGAAACTTTACTGAGTTCATCTATCAGATCTAAGAGTTTTAGGTAGAGTCTTTAGGTGCTTCTAGATATAAGATTATGTTATCTGAAAAAGGGACAACTTGAATTCCCCTTTTCAAATGTGGATGCATTTCTTTTGCCTGGCTCCTCTGGCTAGGACTTCCAGTAGTGAGCATCCTTATCTTGTTTTAGCTCTTAGAAGAAAGGATTTCAGTTCTGCCTGAGTATGTAGTTAGCTGTGGCTTTGTCATACATGGCCTTTACTATGATGTGTTCTCTCTATGTCTAATTTGTTGAGTTTTTTTTTTAATTATGAAGGGATGCTGGATTTTATGAAACCTTTTTTTGCATTTGAGATGCAAAAATACATATTAAAAATGTAATTTTTGACCTTTTTGTGATGTATCATGTTTATTGATTTACATATAATAAACCATCCTGCCATCCCTGGAATAAAACCCACTTGATCATAGTGAATGATCTTTTTATTGATCTGTTCGATTTGGAGTGCTGGTATTTTGCTGAGGATTTTTACATCTAAGTTCATCAGGAATACTGGCCCATAGTGTTTTTTGTTGTATCCTTATCTGGTTTTGGCATCAGGGTAATTTTGGCCTCATGGAACGAACAAGCTAGGAAAAAACCCCTCCTCTCCAATTTTTCGGAACAGTTTGAGGAGAACTGATATTAGATCTTCGTTATAAGTTTGCAGCATTCAGCAGTAAAAATCTCCTAGGCTCAAGCTTTTCTCTGTTAGAAGACATTTTATTACTGACTCAGTTTCATTACTTGTTACTGGTCTGTTCAAGTTTTCTATTTCTTCATGGCCAAATATTGGTAGTTATCTCATGTCCAGGAACGTATCTGTTTCCTGTAGGTTCCAATTTGTTCAGATAGTTGTTCATGATAGTCTCTAACAATCTCCTGTTTTTGTGGGATATAAGTTTTATTGTCTCCTTTTTTGGTGGGGATTTTGTGTCTTCTCTTTTAATCTTGGATAGTCTATACAGCAATTTATGAATTTTGTTTATTCTCTCAAAAAAAAAAAACAACTCTTCATATTTCATTGAACCTTTGTATAGTTTTTTTTTTCACCTCTAATTTAGTTCTGCTCTGACTTTATTTCCTGCCGTGAATTTTGTATCTGGTTTGTTCTTGCTTTTCTAGTTCCTTGAGGCGCACCAATAGGTTATTTAAAATCTTTCTACGTTCTTCATGTAAGTATTTGTTACTCTTAAACATTCTTTTATCATGGTTTTTGCTGTATCCCACATATTTTGTTATGTTGTGTTTCCATTTTCATTTGTTTCAAGAAACTTTTTCTTATTCCTCCTTAAATCCAATGATGGCTCATAATTGTGGCTTAATTTCCTCATTTTTGTACAATTTCCAAAATTCTCATTGTTGATTTCTAGTTTTATTCCATCGTGGTCTGAGAAGATACATGAAATTATTTCTATTTTTTTAATCGTTGAGACTGCTTTTGTTGTATAACAAATACAGTAGCCTCAAGAATGTCCCATGTGATAAGAATATGTATTCTGTAGCTGTTTGGACACTATGTTCTGTAAATGTCTATTAAGCACATGTGATCTAAAATGAAGTTTAAATTCAATGTCTCTTTGTTGATGATTTCGCTAGATGATCAGTCCAAGGCTGAGAGTCAGTTGTTGAAGACACCTAATCTGATGTCACTGGAGTCAGTCTCTTCCTTTAGAGCCAATAATGTTTGCTTTATATATCTGCATGCTCCAGCGTCGGGTGCACAAATATTTAGAATTGTTGTATCTTCTTACTGAATTGATCCTTTTATCATTATAGAATTACTTCCTTTGCCACTTTTTGACTTAAAGTCTATTTTATCTGATATTAGGCTACTCATGTTTGCTTTTGGTTTCTATTTGCCTGGATTATCTTTTTCCATCCCTTCACTTTGAGTCTATGTGTCTTTACCACTACAGTCAGTTTTTTATAGGCAGTATATAGTTAAGTCATTTTTTTGTTTGTTTTTCTATTCAGTCAATCTGTATTTTTTAAGTGAGGAATTTAAACTGCTTACATTCAAGATTATTCAGTACTTAATTCCTGTCATTTTGGGAATTATTTTTTGCTTTTATGTATCCTCTCATCCTGTTCTCTTATTGTGGTTTGCGGGTTTTCTGTAGTAGTAACACTTGACTCCTTTTATTCATTCACTCATTTATTTTTCTGAGATGGCATCTTGCTCTGTCACCCAGGCTGGAGCGTGCAGTGGTGCGATCTCGGCTCACTGCTAGCTCTGCCTCTTGGTTTCATGCCACTCTCCTGCCTCAGCCTCCTGAGTAGCTGGGACTACAGGCACCTGCCACCAAGCCTGGCTAATTTTTTTGTATTTTTAGTGGATACGGGGTTTCACCGTGTTAGCCAGGATGGTCTCTATCTCCTCACCTCGTGATCCACCTGCCTTGGCCTCCCAAAGTGCTGGGATTACAGGCGTGAGCCACCGTGCCCGGCCAAGAGTTTTATACTTTTATGTATTTTGATTATGACAGATATCGTCCTTTATCTTCTAAATGCAGGGCTCCCTTGAGCACTTCTTGTAGGGCCAGTAGAGTGGTGATGTACTTCAGTTTTTCCTTGCTTTGGAAAGCATTCATTCTCCTTCATCTTTTTTTTTTTTTTTTTTTTTTTTTTTTTTCCTTTTTTGAGACGGAGTCTCGCTCTGTCGCCCAGGCTGGAGTGCAGTGGCCGGATCTCAGCTCACTACAAGCTCCGCCTCCCGGGTTCATGCCATTCTCCTGCCTCAGCCTCCCGGGTAGCTGGGACTACAGGCGCCGCCACCTTGCCCGGCTAGTTTTTTGTATTTTTTTAATAGAGACGGGGTTTCACCGGTTTAGCCAGGATGGTCTCGATCTCCTGACTTCCTGATCCGCCCATCTCGGCCTCCCAAAGTGCTGGGATTACAGGCTTGAGCCACCGCGCCCGGCCCATTCTCCTTCATTTTTTATATCTTCTCCAGGTATAATATTCTTGGCTGACAGTTGTGTTTTTGTTGTTGCTGCTTTGGATTTATCATTTCATTTTCTCCTGCATTGTAGTGGCCAAAGTAATTCCATCGATCACGTTGATTTCTCATTAACCCCAGTTCCAAGAAGGCCTCTAAGATTTCCAGTTTATTTTTACTTGTTTAAGAGCACGTACTCACCGTAAATCCCATTCCTAGGTCAAAACAATCTAAATGTTATTGTACTTGCTATAAAAAATGCTCTTAAGCAGTTGTCCTACACAGCCCTTCTGATGCACGCATACCCTTTTTCTATGGCATACAAGCCCTCAGTCTTGGGAGTAAAGGCACAGGGATGCACCATCTTTGTTGAGGTACCTCCCAAGATACAATCCCTATTAAATGTTCCTAAGTCCCTATTAAATGTTTCTAAGAAACTGAATCTGTCAGCCTCTTTGGCCTCTCATATTCCTTGAACTTTGGGGGTAGGGTTGTATAGACTTTTCCACCGTGGAACATGGCCTGTAAGGTTTCTGCTAAGAAATTTGCCATTAGTGTGATAGGGATACTCTTCTATGTGACTTGACCCCTTTCCTGTATTTAGAATTCTTTTTCTTGGACTTTTAACAGTTCGACTATAAAGTGGCATGGAGAAGAATTTTTTGGGTAGAATATACTGGAAAGATCTTTGAGCTTCCTATATCTAGATGTCTGTATCTCCTCCAAGACTTGAGAAGCTTTTACCTATTATTTCGTTAAATAGGTTTTCTATGCCTTTACCCATCTGTTCTCTCCCAGGAAAACTGAAAATTCCAATATTTGGTCACTGTATGTGTTACATAAGCTTTGATTTTTTAAAAAAATTTTATATGCTTAGGTTATTTCAAAAGACTTGTCTGCAAGTTTACAAATTCTTCTGCTTGATCTAGAGTCTGTTGTTGAAACTCATGATTATATTTTTTATTTTATTCTTTGAATTCTTCAGTTTCAGGATTTCTATTTAATTTCTTTCTGACATCTTTGTTGAATTTTTCATACAGATTGTGAAATGTTTCTTTTCATTGTTCATCTGTTTTCTGCAGTACCTGGGTTTTCAGAAATATTATTTTGAATTCGTTATCAGGTATTTCAGATTTTTTAAATGTTGGCATCTGTTGCTGGAGGATTATTGTGTTCCTTTCAAGGTTTCATGCTTCCTTGATTTCTCATGCTTCTTGTGTCCTTACATTTATATCTATGCATCTGGTGTAACATTTGCTTCATCCAACTCTATGGATTGGGTTTCGAAGGGAAAGACATTTTTTTCTATAGAGCTATCTATAGTGTTGTTTGGGTAATGCATTTTGGCTTTGATTCTGGGTGGGAGAAGCAGTGCAGTCTCCATATGACTTCTTTGGCTATCTTTAGCATCAGTGGTGTCTATGAGTTCCTCAGTGGATAAAGCTGTGGCTCTTAGAAAAGGCTGTAGTGAGACTTTGCTAGTGAAAGGGACACCAGGCAGGCTAGTTCTTAGGTAACAATCATGGCAACTGTGGGATGGATATGCAGGACCTCGGTCAACACATGTGGATATTGGTAAAAGCAGGTCAGTCAGATCAATCCTTGGCCTTCAAGTGGATTATCTGTGTGCTAGCAGTGGCAACAATGGGCTGAACAAATGGGTCCTCAGGCCCTTAGGTGGCATGCATAATGTCTGTGGCTGCAACAGCAACAGAGGGCTAACTTGGGGCCCCAAGGTACAGCTTTGGGTGCCAACTGGTACACCATTTGGGTGCCAAATGGCCTAGTGGTCACCACCACGCCTCCAAGTGGCACGCAGGTGAGTGGCACATGGCTGTAGGCAGGGCAGTGGCAGTCTCACTTGGTCATGCTATATAATCCTTTTTATATTTTGCTGAATTAGGTTTGTTTTTGAATGCAAGAAATATTCATAAGGTATATTCTTATTATGACTTGTCTCATTTTGGTATGAGGCTAAAAGTGCCCTCATAGAATTATTTGAGAAGTGTTCCTCTTTTTTTCTGAAGGGTGTAAAAAAATTGATGTTAAAACTTCTTTAAATGTTGATGCAATTCACAAGTAGAGCCATTTGATCTCAGGCTTTTCTTTGTAGGAAGTTTTTTGATTACTAAACTCTTCACTTGCTAAGGATCTATTCAGATTTTGTTTCCTCTTGAGTTTCAGTTGTTTTTACCTTTCTAAGAATTTGTTCATTTCATCTAGGTTATCTAAGTTGTTGATATATAGCTGTTGACAATATTCACTTACAATACTTATTTCTATAAGGCCAATAGTAATGCCCTCTTTATTACTGATTTTAGTAATTTGAGGATTCTTTTATTCATGGTCAGTCTAACTAAACTTTTGTCAGTTGTTGATCTTTTCAAAAAATAAACTTCTGACTTCATTGCTTTTTTTCTATTACTCTTCCATTCTCTATTTCATTCATCTGTGCTCTGACTGTTCTTTCCTTTCTTTGGACTGGGTTTGCTTTTGTTTCTTTCATTAGGTTAGATTGTAAATTTGACATTTTTCTAAAATACAGCAATTTAGAGCAATAAATTTGCAATTCAGCAATTCATCAGCTATATACCATAAGTTTTTTATGTTGTATTTTCATTTTGCTTTTTTTTATTGTTGAGATGTAGTCTCACTCTGTTGCCCAGGCTGGAGTGCAGTGGCACGATCTCAGCTCACTGTAACCTCTGTCTCCTGGGCTCAAGTTATTCTCCCTCATCAGCCACTCGAGTAACTGGGACCATAGGTGCATGCCACCACGCCTGGCTAACTTTTTGTATTCTGAAGTAGAGATGGCATTTCACTATGTTGGCCACGTTCGTCTAGAATTCCTGACCTCAAGTGATTTGCCAGCCTCGGCCTCCCAAACTGCTGGTGTGAACCAATGCAACTGGCTAACATTTTTATTTTCATCACTATCTTTTAGTTCCTCTTGTCAATTTTTTTCTGGAACCATTGGTTACTTAGGAGTATATTGTATGACTACCTTAATAAATGTCTTTTAATTGATTTCTAATATCATTCTATTATGTCCAGAAACATGTTTTATATGTTTTCAATCCCTTTTTGAGACTTCTGTCCTGTCCTTGAGCATTTTCCACGTATACTTTAAAGATTAATCTCCTGTTGTTAGGTATCTCTTAGATCTAGTTGGTTTTTATGTTTTTCAAGTCTATTTCCTTGTTGATATCCTGTGTGGTGATTCTAAGCATTATTTAAAGTATGGTACTAATTTCTCAATAAAACTATTTCTCCCTCCAATTCTGTCCATTGTTCTTTCATGGCTTATTATGTGTTCAGAAGGAATAAAACCTTGTCCCTACACTCACACAACCCTCAACACAATAGTCACTGAAGTATGTGGGGTTTCTCCACATACACAACCAATTCTCCAGCAGACACCAGTTGGGTGTTTTATATTTCAATTATAACACTATGTATCTGCCGATATCATGAGATCACACAGGTTAAGGGCTCAGCCCTACAAGATCACCCCAAGTTTCAGATGTCAATTGGCAGTAGTGGGTTGTCAATTATACTTCTGACTAATCAGCTATAAATGGGGGTCTGCAGGATCATCTATCTGGGTTTAATTTACTAGGGGGGGCTCACAGAACTCAGAGAAACATTTATCCCTTTAATACCAAACATATTGCAAAGGATATAAACAGTGGGATAAAAAGATACACGGAGTGAGGTCTGAAAAGATCCTTAGTGTTGGGACTTCTGTCCCTGTGATATTGGGATGCCTACCTTCCAAGTGCATAGATGTACTTGCCAACCTCAAAGCTCTCCAAACCTCATACTTTGGGTTTTTACAGAGGCTTTATAACACAGGCATTGCTGATTAAATCAATGGCCATTGGTATCAACTAAACCTTCAGCGTATTCTTGCTCACTGGAGATAGGGTGTGTGACGAAGGAGGAGAGGCTGAAAATTCCACTCCTCTAATCACATGGTTGTTTCCCCAGACAAGCTGTCCCCATGCTGAGCTTATCTAGGAGCTCACCAAGGCTTGCCTCATTAGCATAAACGATGCTCCTATCATCATCCAAGGCACTTAGGAGCTCTGTCAGAACTCCTATCACTCAGGACGTTAATTTCAAGAACCAGGAGCAGAGATCAAATCTGTATTTCTTATTTATCATAGTATCACAGAGGCTTATATTGATTAGAAGTGTTTTATCACCTTGATGAATTGACTATTATAAAATGTTCTTCCTTGTTTCTAGGAAAAAATATCTTACCTAGACCTTCTGGATAGCTTGCCTCAGATTCTATATTAGCACTTGCTGCCTTACCAAGCATTTTATGTTATTAAGTTTCTTCCCTAAAACTTCATAAACCAAGTTCTGCTAGCTTCCAACTTTTCTTCTGCAGTTTCCTCACCTCTCTCAACCTTCACAGAATTGAAGAGACTCAGGGCCTTGCTCTGGATTAGGTTTTGGTGTAAGGGAATACGGTGGCTGGTTGGATACCCTACCTACACCACAAAAACTTGCCCTGAATCAGTAGTAAGGCTGGTTTGCTTTCTTATTCTTGTGATCACTGGAATGGTACTTTTAATTTCCTTCAAGAACTCTTCCTTTGCATTACAACTTTATTAACTGTTTGGTGCAAGAGGCCTAGCTTCTGGCCTATCTCAGCCTCACTAAACTTAACCCTTTCTAGGTTTTGATTTAAAGTGAGAGGTATGAAACTCCTCCTTTTACTTGAACACTTAGAGACCATTCTAGGGCTACTAATTGGTCTAATTTCAATACTGTTGTGTCTCAGGGAATAGGGAGGCCTGAGGAGAAAGAGATGGGGGAATTGCCAGTCTTTGGCGCAGTCAAAACATATACATTTATCAATTAAGTCTGCCATCTTACATGGGGATGGTTCATTGAAAAATGGCACTGATAGACTCGCTTGACGCAGGGTTGCCATGAACCTTCACTTTGTTAGGAAAAATGTTCAGTAACTACAAGGCATAATAAAGCAAAGGACAATAAAATGAGATATGCCTATACTTAAACTTACAAGAAAAAGTTTCCAACTTTAAACCTGAAGAAGAGATACTATCTCTAAAAAATTCTTTTGGGAGATTCAGGAACAAGATATTTAAAGGCTACAGGGTCAAAAGGGTTTTTTCAGGACACCATTAATTTCTACTTTAAGGAATAAATGAAAACATCATTTAAGTAATAACTGTCATATTTCATAACATTTTAAAACATTAAGTCCATTAAGCTGTTTTGGTCTATGAAATCATACTTCATCCTAAATTCAGATTTATTTTAACTGCTTAGTTGGCACTGCCTTCTGTCCAGTTTCAACAGTGACCATACCATTATCTATGTCAGCATAAAGATACCAGTTTGACTCACGTGGACTTTGAAACAGCCATTAGGAAACACGGCAGTTAGGTGGGCAAGATGGACATACAGATTCAGACCAACAAAAGCTGATTCAAATACTTGGAGTCCTACACAGTAAGTAAGCATTAGTACAATCATCCAATAGACTGTGCCTTTTCTTACCGATGCAGAGAATAAAGATGACCAAGAGATGTGGTTGTCTATGTGTTAAAAATGTCCAACAACTTCTTGAATGTTTGACTAGCTGAAGTTGCTTACATCTGTTTATTGCACTCTTTGACTCATCGATAATTCTTCTAGGCAAAAATTATTAGGAACAAAAAGTGAGGAGTCAGATCAGTCCATTTTGCTGCTTACTGGCACGTATTTAAACACCTTCCTTCCACTCAGGCCTTTATACCATTTCCACAGGGAGTAAAAGTAAAATGAAGTCTTTGTCATCAAGAAATACTCCTCGTGATGTCTGGATTTTTTTCTCCTTGTCATGTACCAAGCTGTATCAATTATTTTAAAATACTATTATTCAGGCAAACACTACTCAGTAAATACAGTGGATTCTAATCAGTGATTTTATGTCTCAAGGATTCATAAGTATCCAAGAGAAGCTCATACACTGACATAGTTCCATTCATTTTCTTCCCAAATTAGTTTTGGATAACTTTGCATAAAAGTAGTTCTGCTCTGAAACAAATGTTGACCAGCTGCATGCCAATGAAGTATTTTAATAGTACTTTCTCCTATTTTAAATTTCTTCCCGTTAAATAAATAAAGCATGGAGATTTGAAAATGCCTCCTGATGCACTGAGAGGCACAGAAGTGGTACCTTGAAATCAATACATTTTCGATCAAAACAGATGCAACTAAAGATGAAGCTCTGGATCATTACCTTTAAAATCAGTAGGCATTTCAATCAAACTTAAAAAATATCAAATAACAAAATAGATGACAAAATGGAAAATAAATAAAAGAATTCTATTTGGAATCCCAAAATTCCAGGCAGGCCCAATTCTTAAATATTTAGCTAATCAAGGTATCATCCTTAATGGGAGCAAATATTAATCAAAAGTCAAAATACTCTCTGTAACGGGGGCTTATGTCATCCCATGACAATGTAAGGCTACTCTCTGTATTGACAATATTGTAATTTTCAAATGTTTTCTTACGATAAAAAGATGTTTTCTCTGTGTTCGTTTAAAGACACATTAAACGCCCTTTAGAGGAAAGTTCCTTGACAAATTTATCATTTCTGGAAAAACTTATTATCCTCGATATGTTTAATACATTCCCACATACAATTCTTAGTAAAGAGTTTGGGGAAACAAGTGTCCAAGCTCTAGCAGGTTTCATGAACTAAGGGCAAGAGTCCAAAACAGACAAATTCTATAAATTTCTATAAAGGACCAGAGAGTAAATATTTTAGGCTTTCCAAGTCATATATTCTGTTACAGTTATTCAACACTGTAATTGGTGTGAAGATGTAAACAACTGGGTATGGCTATTTACAATAACACTGATTTACAGAAACAAGCCCCAGATGGATTTCGCCTATGAGTCATAACTTGTCCACCCCTTGTCTTAAAGAAAACCAGAAGGAAGTGGTATTGGTATTGAGGACAACATTGTGAGTGAGCAGGCAAACAGGTTAGGCAACCTAATGTATTCTATTCTCCAAACACAGGTTTTTGCTTTGTTAAAACAAAGGGCATTTTCCCCCCACCGCAACAGAGAAGCAGCTCCCAACTTCTGTGGCAATAATGAGAGCAAAGGGGCAAGTGAAGATGGAGAATCTTATTCATATCAGGAGCAGTCAGAAACCATATACAAGCTCCGGCACCACACTCAGCATATGGGTGACCAAGACTCTTTGAGTGTGCCTGAGCGTGCCATCCCTGGCAATGGAACCTTCTACAAAGCTCTGACCATTGGCTAACTTAAAAATCAGCCCTAGGAGAGCTGTGAAGAGGCCAGCTGTGTCAATTAGGTATTCACCAGGAAAGCAGACAACAGCATATACTTGGACTCAGAGGTTGAAGAATTAAGCATAATGATTCTAAAATTCTTCATTTTTAATAGTGTCAGGTCTGGAAGCTTTGTGGAAAACATGCTTTCAGAGAAACTAAAAGCCCTCCTCATCCATTGGTAAAATCTGGCTTCATAAATCTCAGGATATTAAAAACACAGCAGGCATACTCTCCCATATGACAATTCCACCTCCTCCAACATGTTACAATAAATGGTGGAAAGGCATACTACTGATTTGGTAATTACTTCGGTTATGTGACTCTGCTGAAAGCTCCTGTTTTGCTTTTATTTTGTATGTTTTGCTATCAGGTAAGTTTGATTATGTCATGCTGCCCTCAGGTGTCCATTTCTTTTTAAATATATGATTGGTGGGCAAAAGAGGACCCCTTGTAAATTTTCAAACCAGGACTACAGCAGATATTCAATGTGCTCTTTCATAAACCCTAATCACAGAGCTCATTTAAGTGCTAAAAGCTCAACATTTAGGAGTATCTGATATGTCATTGGGACTTTTCCCACCTGTCCTATAATATCCTGCCTTTGAAAAAGGAGCCAGAGTGGTAAAAAGAAAAAAAGGAACTAAAAATAGTACCTCAGCACAATGGTTCTCAAAGTGTTTCAGAGACACTGTTCCAGATGTCCATGAGGTCAACCCTATTTTTACAGTAACACTAAAAACATTTTTTTCATTCTCTCAGATATACACTGGAGTTTTCTAGAAGATACATGACTTCTGATACACTGCAACCAACTATAAGCAAAAACAGATATGAGAATCTAGCCATCTTTTACTAAGCCAAATATAAAAAGATGAGCAACAATTATAAGCACTATTCTTTAATATATTTCTCACGTAGGAAAGTATAACTACTATTCATAAATGTGTTATTCACTTAATGGGTTTTTAATGATTTAATGCAATTTAAAAATCTTACCAGTTTTAGTTTCAGATAAATATTAATATATAAACAAAAGATTTCGGGGGTTCTCAAACATTTTAAGAGTATAAAGCTATCCTGGGACCAAAAAGCTTGAGAACATTGAAATATCAGATTTCTATTGATATTTCCTAGAAAGCACTTCCCCTAACATTTGAGAAGATAAACACACCTAACTCACTGTCAAATTACAAAGACTAACTAAACAATTTTTAATTTGATTGCTGTAGCAGGACAGGCATTAAAGTAAGCAACAGAATTGGAAAGAAGAGTCAGGGGTTGCAGCCACTCTCATCCTCACTCCTTCCTCCTTCCTCCACAATCAATTTGCAAGAAGTAAGAAAGAGCAAAACTGACTTAGAATTTGACCTGCTTTCCCTTATCACGTTCTATAACAGAACTGTGCCAATGTAAAAAGCTTACAATGATAAGAAGACTGAATAATGTATAAGTTAGATAATATGAGGTCCCTCAATGAGCCCCAGTGACACAACTGATTAAAGCTACCCTGAGGTATTTTCCATATATAAATCTGTTCTAAAAAAAGCAAAACTACCAAAAGTGGGAGGCTAGAGGGCGGGGAAAGGGGACAGGTGAAGGAACAGAGGATGGAAAAAAGGAAAGAAGGCTTTCATTCTGAGAGGTCATAGAATCCAACAAAATTGACCAGTGTAAGATTAACCTATGGCATACTTAGATAAGGATTCCTATTAAAGTCTAGACCTTTGGTAATATGATAGTAAATTATATTCTAAAATTCATTTTACAATTCAACATTTTTAAATCATGTCTTTTTCTATAAAAACATTTCAACAACTAATGGTTAGGTTCTCAGGCTATTATTCCCCATATCCTTGTTGTGCACACAGAAAGAGTATTGGTGAAAATGAATGCCAGACCCTACTAGAAACCCTCTGAAACTGTGATATCTAGCCCTGATTCTTCTCTTAGGATCACTGAGAAGCTCCAGGGATGACAGCCTTGGGGCCACTGTGTCTGGGGAGCTCCAAGTCAGGTAAAAGCATAGATCAAAAGCTTCTCAAGGTGATAAGCAACCTCAGCGAAGTCTCAGGATACAAAGATCAATGTGCTAAAATTGCTAGCATTCCTACACACCAACAGTCAAGCCAACAGACAAATCATGAATGAACTCCCATTCATAACTGCTAACAAAAGAATAACATACCTAGGAATACAGCTAACAAGGGAAATGAAGGACCTCTTCAAGGAGAACTACAAACCACTGCTCAAAAAAATCAGAGATGACACAAATGGAAAAACATTCCACGCTCATGGAAGATTGGAAGAATCAATATCATGAAAATGGCCGTACTATCCAAAGTCATTTATAGATTCAATGCTATTCCCATTAAACTACCATTGACATTCTTCACAGAATTAGAAAAAAACTCTTTTAAATTCATATGGAACCAAAGAAGTATCCAGACAGCCAAAGCAATCCTAGGCAAAAAGAAGAAAGCTGGAGGCATCATGCTATCTGACTTCAAACTGTACTACAAGGCTACAGTAACCCAAACAACATGGTACTGGTATAAGAATGAACACACAGACCAATGGAACAGAATAGAGAACCCAGAAATAAGACCACATGCCTACAACCATCTGATCTTCAACAAACCTGACAAAAACAAGCAATGGGGAAAGGACTCCTTATTTAATAAATGGTGCTGGAAAAACTGGCTAGCCATATGCAGAAAACTGAAACTGGATCCCTTCCGTACACCACATACAAAAATCGACTCAAGATGGATTTAAGACTTAAATGTGAAACCCAAAACCAATAAAACCCTAGCAGAAACTCTAGGCAATACCATTCTGGACACAGGCAAGGGTAACAATTTCACGATTAAGATGTCAAAAGCAATTGGAATAAAAGCAAAAATTGACAAATGGGATCCCATTAAACTGTAGAGCTTCTGCATAGCAAAAGAAAGTATCAGAGTAAACAGACAGCCTACAGAATGGGAGAAAAACTTTGTAATTTGTCCATCTGATAATGGTCTAATATCCAGCACCCACAAGGAACTTAAATGTATAAGGAAAACACAAAAAAATCCCATTAAAAAGTGGGCAAAGGACATGAAGAGACACTTCTCAAAAGACATAGATGCAGCCAAGAAACATGAAAAAAACCTCAATATCACTGATCAATATCACAAATCAAAACCACAATGAGATACCATTTCACACCAGTCAGAATGGCTGTATTATTAAAAAGTCAAAAAACAACAGATGTTGGTGAGGTGGTGGAGAAAAAGGAATGCTTTTACAGTGCTGGTGGGAGTGTAAATTAGTTCAACCATTGTGGAAGACAGTATGGCAATTCCTCAAAGACCTAGAACCAGAAATACCATTTGACCTAGCAATCCCATTCCTAGGTACATACCCAAAGGAACAGAAATCATTCTGTCATAAAGATACACACATGCAAATGTTAATTGCAGCACTTTTTACAATAGCAAACACGTGGAATTAACCTAAATGCTCATCAATGACTGAATAAAGAAAATGTAGTATATATACACCATGGAATTCTATGCAGCCACAAAAACGAATGAGATCATGTCCTTTACAGGGACATGATGGATTTAAGACTTAAATGTGAAACCCAAAACCAATAAAACCCTAGCAGAAAATCTAAGTAATACCATTCTGGACATAGGCAAGGGCAAAAATTTCATGATTAAGATGTCAAAAGCAATCGGAACAAAAGCAAAAATTGACAAATGGGATCCAATTAAACTGTAGAGCTTCTGCATAGCAAAAGCTATGCAGAACATTTAAGTTCCTTGTAGGTGCTGGATGTTAGACCATTGTCAAATGGATAAATTACAATTTTTTTCTCCCATTCAGATCCAGAGGTCATTATCCTTAGTAAACTAAGGCAGGAACAGAAAATCAATTACCATGTTTTCTCACTTCTAAGTGGGAGCTGAATGATGAGTACACATGGACACATGGGGCAGAACAGCTCACACTGGTGCCTGTCAGAGGGTGGAGGGTGGGAGGACTGAGAACATCAGGAAGAATAGCTAATGGATGCCAGGCTTAATACCTGGGTGATGGGATCATTTGTGCAGCAAACCACATTGGCATTTGTTTACCTATGTAACAAACCTGCATATCCTGCACATGTACCCCTGACCTTATAAAGTTATAAATAAAAAGATCTTTGCAAATAATAATTTAGGGGGGAAAAATAGGAAAGACAAGACAGACACGGCATCAAGGAGGTAGGAGAGAGGACTCCAAAGGAGAAGGCAGTGCTGGCACAATACAATTATGACCATGGCTGGAATCTAAGCAGGGGAAAGCTCAGAGAGAAAATAGAATGCCAATGATAGCTTTCATGGCAGAGGGCGTCACAGATACAGAGAAGCACAGACAGAAGAGGTATCCACAGGGAAGATATTATCCTGCACGGAGATGAGAGGACAGCATGCAAATGTACTTAAGGCAGCTGCCAGTTACAATAGTGATCATTACAGATGCAGAGAGTTCTTGAGGATATTAACTCTATAAGGTTCATCAACTTCATGGAAGTCTGTGATGCTTTTGACAATGAAAATATAAAATAGCACAATGTGAAACTTTCAATTTTTAAAATAATTTTTATAATAGTCATTTTCCACTACTGACAATAAACCAAACATTTATCCAGTATTTAAGATTCTAGGCTCCTAGAAAGCCAATGCAATAATTAATTTTATAGATTGGAAAAGAAATAATGAAATCCTACAATCTAACTCACACTGAACTCCACATATTTTTTTTTTAACACTGTTCTGTTACAAAACCTAAATATACTTTCTTCCTTGACTATATTCTTCTCCCTACCAGTAAGTTGTACTAGCTATGGTTTTAGCCCTTATCAAACTTATAACCCACTACTAAAAACATTAGTAAGGTCCTACCTCATACATTAAACTCAGACCACAGGGGGCATGATACTCAACACGCTCTGAGTATGTCGAGGGCAAAGTATACGTAGGAGGCCTAGCCCAATAAAAGAGAGCCACCTTTAAGAACCACAACCAGGCTCTTATACCAATTTTACATGCTGGGCTGGCTCCTGCCAATACTGGAGAACAGAGGGACGCTGGATAAAACTGCTACTGAAAATCTCGAGTCTTGATGTTAAAAGGTACATTTTGTCAAAAAATCTTGATTCAAATAATGCCCTGGCTACTGCCTCTTACAATGGCCTGACCTTGGCCAGCCACTGACTTGTGTATCTCTTCTGACTTTCCAGTTGTGAAACTGGCCAAATGACTATGCTCCGATCTATCTCACTCCTCAGTGCTATGCAATTCTATATTTAACCCTCTTACTACCTTAGAACACCAGCCGTGGGAGATAATCCTGCCAGCATGGTAGGAACCTGACTAAAACTATGACTGAAGTACAAGCAAGCTAGTTAGTGGTAACAAATAAAACACATTCGAAGATCTGTCCAGACAAGCAGTAAGTATAAACTTATTCTAACATATCAAATCTTATTCATACCATTTCAAACAAGGTTTAAGAAAAAGACTTTCAACTCTTTCCTTGTTGATAATTCAAGCAATATTCAATAAAACTTACTTCCAATATAGCAAAGAAAGAAACCCTAGAGTTTAAGAGAAATGTATCTGTATGTACAGAAGTTTAATTTACATACGTATTTTGTAGATAGAGGCATTTTGAAAATAAAACAAATTATATAGCAAATTCGCCACATCACTACAATTTTAAGGGAATAAACTTCTTTCAGACAAGTCAAAGCAAGTAGATACTATTGCTAGGAAAATGATCAATCAGTCACACATTTTTTTAAAAGCAGGTACTGAATTTCTCCCCCCAAATATTATATATACTTCAGATTGTTTTTTACCGAGCCTAATTAGACAGGTTTAATATAATCCAACATGAAATTAAAACACCTTCCCAGTGTTTTCCCATCATAGCACCTCAGCAACCTGCTACCATGTCTTCAGTGAAACCTAATGAGGTCAGCCTAGCCAACTCCATCAGAGAGGACATGTGGCTGCCATGAACATTGTCTTACTCACTTCTAATCCTTACCCAAATAGCGAAGAGTATGGAAAGGAGGAGGCACACACACACACACTATATGTATGTGTATATATATATATATATATGTTTGTTGAAGGGGAAAATTAGAAAAAGAGAGGCATTTCAACATGTCACAGTAGCTAAGTGTAAGTATAATGTTAGTACACATTCCATTATTTTATTAGTAAGGAAATTAGCAGGCCAAACCAAGGCCCATATCAATGCATTTTCAGTACATCATTCCTTACCGTGAAGGCAAAAGGTTCACCAAGAGCAGCCAAAACAAGTTAACCTCCCAAAAGGGGAGTCAGCCCTCCCCTATTGAAAGTATATGAGGACAGGCTGGTCTTGGCACTTCTTAGACAGATCATGCTGCAGTATTGCTATCACAACACAATGGTAAGGAAAAAAAGAAAAATGGATTATTAGTGTACTCCCCATGAAGATTATTCTGGCACTGGATCAAGTAATGGGTGGTCATACTCTAGGTAGCATAGCATTAAGGAGAAGGTGAAAAGGAGCAGAGCAGTAGAAATAATTCATTTTATCTCCTGTATGATTCGATTTCATAGGGGTCATGCTAATAAGTCAAACAGACACTAAAACAACAACAAAAAAAAATCAGGCAATCATGATGCAAGAGAAGCTACATCCAGAATTATGGATTAAAAACTTACCACCTAGAAGAATAATTTATTTTTAAAATGAATCCAGAGGAGAAAGATAGAAGAAACACATTTACACGGTTAGTTCTTATGATAGCTACTTTGTATTCGACAGACTTGTAACAGCATGCATTATAGAAAACTAATACAGAAAACGTAAACAGGCAATCCCAAGTATATCGCACACATTTTTATAACAGAGAACTACGCATCACCAAACACATGATCCTGAATATGACAGAGATTCACTGTTATTGATAATTTTTCTCCCTCTTCTGTCAGTAATTTTGCTACTATTGCCAATTAATTATCTGTGATTGGCCTAATTCAAGATAATATTAAAATGTTAATTTATATAAACTGTCTTCCATCCCAGTTGCCAAGAAGCAGGATGCTTCATCTAATCTCCTTAGAATTCCTTGTAAGTGTAAAGAAGGGCAAATGTCCTAGATTTGCAGCAATAAACCTGTAGCTACTGACACTAGGGAGTCCACAGTTTATCTAGCCATCATGCAAGCTGAGATAGCTAATAAAAAATAACATCTTTATTGGTTGCTGCATTTCAAGTTATGAGTAAGATACATGTGTATGTAAAAGTATTATTAAAGCTATTAGCTTTTAAAAAACGCAATCAAGGATTTAATAGAAACAAATCATCAAACATGTGACAAAAGCTCTAAGAGATCTGCAACCTTTAAACAGAAATCGCAATATTACTGAATTTTTTTCTCCCATCATTAAACATTTTCTCAGTTAACAGATGCTAAACATACAACTCTTATATGTTGATGAAACCTCAAAATATCTAATGTGAAGAGAATTCTTCATGCTGGTGATAACTGATTCGGATCAATGTTATATGTGGCCAAACACAGTCAACATTATCTCCTTTGCCCAGAAAGGTTAAGGGAAAGAAGGGTGCAAAGAGCAACTGCTATCACCAAACAGGCAGACGAAGCAGTGAAAACTTGGTTGGCCAGTAAAAGGCAAAGAGTGGTCAGGACAATCCACTGACTGGCCATCCCCTTAACAAGCTAGATGAACGTTACACTGTGGTACCCACATCAATGTTCACACTGTGAAATGCCTGCATTTCCACATGATATATTAGCAGTGCTATTGCCCAAGAATGCTTCCTGAAAGGATCTATATTCTCTTAATCTGTATTGTCTCTGGACACGTGCTACATACGTTTACAAGTGATTCTAAATTCACCTCTTATAAATGGCAAAAGGAACTTTCTAGTTGAGTATTTTGAGATATGTTAAAATGATGTTAAAACTGGGATTCTATCACTCTGTCTCCTTTTTGCTTTCTGGTGGCGGAACCCTTTCTCCCCTGAATCCCTTCCTCTTTTAACAGCTAGTCCAACTTAATGGTCCCATAGAGCTCCATGATGCCTTTTTTAAAGGGGAACACTGTATTTTCGAAAAAAGGAAATTATGTGACTAGCAGAATATCTAAATATCAATTCTTTATATGTAATTTTAAAATTTTAAGATATATTACAGCAAATCAAGGGATCATATACCCTACGCGGACATCTGACTTTTTCTTCAAAATAAAATGAGAATTTGTTAAATATGGATTAATCTATATTTATTTAGAGCAAAAATTACTTCATAGTCCCAGGTTCATTTATTTTGAAGAGTATTATGAAGAGTTCGAGTAAATGCTAAAATTCTACTTCTACAAAACTTGCAAGTGTATGTACAATTATACATTGTAAAACTTTATCCTCTATCTTAAGTAGATGATGAGAGGATGATTACATTATTTTATTATTTCAACTAGTAAAAGACTAGTAAACTGAGGACCATAAGAAAGCCTGAGTTATTCGACTCACTATGGTATGTAGTGAAAACACGATTCACATTTTCAGATATAACTTATATTCTCTCCATTATTACCTATCAACTGCAATTCTCAACCAAAAAACAATAACAAATAAAAGCTCTGTCTGCCATCTACTGGACAAAGAAGATACAGAACACACACATTACTCCTAAAACAACTCCAGGCACCAAGACCATGCATTTAAAATCATACTCTGTGCTAGCATGTGAAACAAAAAAATTCTTTCTTTTTTCGAAGGTTCCTTTTTATTCACCTGCCATGGGAACCATGTAGAGAATGAGGAACAGGGAGGCAGAAAATAAATGTGTACAAACATAAAAGTAGAGATAAGCCCGACATGTTTTGGATCTAAGTTTCACAAATCCATACTTACATGGCCATGTAGATCTGTATTAAGAAGCATTATTGCACAGGTAAGGCAATGGACTCCATCTGAAGAAAGACACAAGAAAAGAAAGCATGAATTCGCTTTTTACTGTTGGATTTCACCTTGTTATCATTAATAGGATACATTCAGAACCTATGAAAACAGTACTGTGCTAGGTACAGGCTTACTTGTTTTAAGAAACAAAAAATGGATGAGAATAATTTCCATATAGAAAGAACCTCAATGCACAGAATTGGACTCCACTGTTGATAAACTGTTCTTACCTCTCTGGAGGACAATTTGGTAGTACACATGTAAAGCCTTGAAACAGTGTCTTTTGACACAACAAATTGGCTTCTAGGGTTTTGCGCTACAGCAATAATTAAGGATCTATACATAGTACAAAGATATCTAGACAAGCATTGCTTACAATGGAAGACAAGTAAATATGATCCTCTAAAGACACATTTCTGTTAGGTTGAAGTCATATAAAAATGTTCTCCAAGTAAAGATTCTCATTTCCAAACATTAGAATTAGTTGTTCTCCTTAGTCTCACTCTACTAATTCTCTACAAGTACAGTAGATAATAGCAGTTTCAGATGCAGTAAAAATCTTCCCAATTTATGCTAAATTAGAAAGGTCTAATCACTGCACTCATATATTAAAGGCAGGGTATTTTTAACAGATAAGTTCTTTAGTATAGTAGGTGATTTCTGTTATCAGTGTCTCTTAGTAGATGCTACCAAATGGCTAAAAGTGTATTTATTCTAGTACCATTTTATTATCACAAGTTCTACATATATTTAAAACAAATTCTCCAAAGTATTTTAAGAACTCAGCAGCCAACTCTCAAATATCCTTATCAACAGCCAATTAAGTACACGAATCTGTATTTCTTTTTTTATCCAAGAATGTAAACATCTTCTTAGATTTGCAGAAAGTTCTCATAAAAATGGCCTGCTTTTATCTCTTTTATTCTCTTGTCAGGGCTAATGGTGACAGAGATAGTGAATAACTGGTCCAAATAGCATCAGTTTACCGATAGGAATGTGGCCTTAATCAGGTGATGAATTAACTTTGACTACAGCCTGGGGGACGGAGAGAAGGTAGAGGCAAGCACCTTGGCCAGTACCAAGCACATTATCGAGGTTAATCGGCAATACTGAAGCTAAGAGGTAATTATTATTTCTTGTGAATCTAGTCTCAGTGATTTACTCCATAATCTCTAAGTTTATGAAAGATTTTCCAACTGAAAGTCAAAGTGCTTCACTTCGAACACTGAAAAGTGTGCTTTATTGCAGGAATTGAAATGGAGGAAAGATCTCTCTTCAACAAGGGAGGGTCCACAAATAAACAGTTTACAATTAAGTCGTTTACTTTGTAAAAATAGTATAATAAGCATAAATTCATAGTTTATTAAAATCATCAACAGAAGTTTGTGGTATCATTATAATTAATATCAAGCAAAAAAACTAGAGGCACAGTGCAACCACTAGTGAGATTTGTTCATATTTCCAAAACTAACCCCAAAACTCTGGATACATAAGCTTTCAACAAGAAATGTAGAGACCAAATGTATAAGAAATAAGAAAACTGAAATTTTATTACATAAAATCTTAGAGTGACAAATCACGAACATTTCAAGTATGCTGTCATACTAGAGAAGTGGAAAACAAAATAATTTAAGTAAGAGTAAAGGATAACATGCTGTCCTTAAATATTATCCTTTTACAGAATATTTAATGACATGAGAAAATGCTCACAATGAAAGAAAATGCAGATAAAAACAAAACTCTAATTCCAATTTGACATTAAGTATTAAACAGACTAGAATGAAGTAAATAGAAGTGTTAGTAGTTATCACTAGCTAATTGAAGTTACATAATTTCTCATAGTAAAATTTAACTTTCATGATAAGGAAAATAACCATTGATATAAAAAAGAAATTCAAGGATTTGTATCAGATTACCTTGTGAAGCAATAATATCTGGGTTACAGTAAAAATATCTATTGGAGAAGTGTATTAAAACTCTCTCTCGTTCTTGAGTTTCTCCCACGAGAGAAAACGCTTTAAAGAAATACCTACAAGAGAATTAAAAATTTAAAAAGTGAAATTTTAGAAAATGCTATCACACTGTTTGACAGTTAAAAGTCAATTTATACAAACCTAAGATATTAATTATACAAGGTAAGATATTATAAAGTTATTCTCTGCCTGCAAAAAAAATCATTTACTAGCTAGCCATTCAATATAAATTTGTATTAGGATTTAAATTCTATAAAACACTTTGGAAGGCCAAGGCAGGCATTCATTTGAGGTCAGGGGTTCAAAACCAGCCCAGCTAACATGGCAAAACTCCACCTCTAATAAAAATACAAAAATTAGCTGAGCGTGGTGGTGGGCGCCTGTAATTCCAGCTACTCAGGAGGCTGAGGTAGGAGTCACTCGAATCCAGGAGGTAGAGGTTGCAGTGAGCCAAGATTATGCCATTGCACTCCAGCCTGGATGACAAAGTGAAGCTCCGTCTCAAAAGAAGAAGAGGAAAAAAAAGTCAACTTAAAAGATGACAGGGTGATAACAGAGTGGTCAATACATCAAGAAAGCCTTGGGAAGGTAGATAATTTCCTCATTATGACCACGTGTCAAGTAGCCAATTTTAAAAGGTCAGATAAAAAAAAAAAAAGACCACTTAAGACTCAATACATCATCATAAAGGCTAGGTTTTAAAACTCTACACGCATCAGGGTGCTTCTGTAATTTTGTTACATGATTGTCATCTCTATTAAAGCCACTATAACTTACATTGCTTTGTACACAGGAGATTTCTATGAATTTTGTGTATTATCACATTTTAATATTAATTTGTTATGGGAGGAGGAAATCGGGAGATATAGGTAATTTATTCCTTATATAATGAAATCAGTTTATGTATAAAAATATCTTTAAGTTATAGGAAGTGTGCCAAAAACCACACACTAATCTACTCAGAGTCACTAAGAGCACTGTTTATTTGAGATTAATCCAGATGACCCTCCATTGACAATGTAGATCCATTTTCCTAAACATGAGATAGGAAGGAAAAAAAAAATCATTCAAAATGTCTAAGAAATCTTACTGTTGTAAGAAACACACCATAAGCTTCATTTCTATGAAAATTTTGCCTTCTTCTTTATTATAGATATAATTAAGGTTAACAAACTATATATTGACAAAACTTTAATTTTTCTTAACTTTCATAAACTACATCAGAATGCAAGGCAAAAATATACATCTCTCAGCCACTGTTAACTGTTTTGTCAGAAAGCCTGAGTACCTCTGCTGCACAAAAAGAGTCCCGCAATAAATCACTGGAGTACTACACTCCAGTCCAAACACCCTCCCTTCACCTCCCAGGCCTCAGTTTCTTCATTTGTAAAATTAAAGGGTTACGCTAGCTGATCTCAGAATTCTTCCAGACACTGACATTTTATAAGTAGTGTTTAAAATTAAATGCTTACTAGGTGTTATCTTCAGCTACTCTTAGAAACTTGCAATACAATATCATGTAAAAAGTGAGAATCAGTGAGTTTTCGACGTCTTCCTTTGAAAAGGTCAGAGAAAGAGGGTATTGCTGGAAACATTTTTACAGATACTTTCTACTGATTATGTTGACATTCATTTTTATTCCACTGAAGAGTTAATTCCAAAGTATCACCTTAAAAGGCTATTGGGGCTGGGCAGGGTGGCTTATGCCTGTAATCTTAGCACTTTGGGAGGCCAAGGCAGGTGGATTGCCTGAGGTCAGGAGTTTGTGGCCAGCCTGGCCAATATGGCAAAACCCTGTCTCTACTAAAAATACAAATTAGCCAGGTATGGTGGTGCGTACCTGTAGTCCCAGCTACTTGGGAGGCTGATTCAGGAGAATTGCTTGAACCTGTCAGATGAAGGCTGCAGTGAGCCAAGATGGTGCTACTGCACTCCAGCCTGGATGACAGAGCGAGACTCTGTCTCAAAAAAAAAAAAAAAAAAAAAAAAAAAAAAAAAAAAAAACAGGCTATTGGGCTATAGGAAAAAAATTCTACAGTCTATAAACTCTGTGTGTGTGTGTGTGTTAAGCTGATCATTCAAACACTAAACTCCCTACTCAAAACAATTGAAAACAGAGTCTTGAAGAAATATTTGTACACTCATGTTCATAGCAGCATTATTCACAGTAGCAAAAGCATGGAACCAACCCAAGTGTCTCTTGAAGCTAACGGTGGTATTTACATATTCCCCATAATGGGCTATTACGCAGCCTTAGAACGGAAAGAAATTCTGACATATGCTACAGGAACAAACCTTGAAGACATTATGCTAAGTTAAATGAATCACAAGAAGGCAAATAATGTATATATCCATTTACATTAGAGTAGTCAAAATCATCGAAAAGAGAAGTAGAATAGCGTTCGCCAGGGGCAGGGGGAAAAGAGGGGAAGGAAAAAAATCCTTGTTTAAAGAGTATGGAGCTTCAGTTTTACAAGAATCATGGAGATGGATGGTGGTGATGGCTGGACAACATTATGAATGTTTTTAATGCCATTCACCGTATACCTGAAAATTGGTAAGATGATAGGTTTTATGCTATCTGTATTCTACCACAATAAAAAAATGAAAAACAGAAAAATTCCTACAGATGGCATTTTTTATCCAGATTTGCTATGCTACCAATTGTTTACTATCTGAACTCAGGCCTCCCATTAGGTGCAGAATATCGGTTCATGTATCATTTCATTAAATGCATACATTTTTCTTACTCCTTGCTGTGTTTAAAATCTATAATACAATTTTAGCTAAGTTCACAAAGTACAGGTTAAACATCCCAAACCCGAAAATCAGAAATCCAAAATGCTTCAAAGTCAGAGATGCTCCAAAATCTACAACACTTTTCAGTGCTGAAATAAGGCTCCAAGGAAACGCTCCTGAAGCATTTCAGATTTTCAGATTTGGGATGTTCAACTGGTTAAGTATAACACGAACATCCCTAAACCTGAAAAAATCCAAAATCCACAACACTTCTGGTCCCAAACATTTTGGAGAAGGAATACTCCACCTATAGCTGGAGGTTTAAGAAAAAAAAAAATAAGATTCTAGCTAGAAGGCATTACTTTCTCCTCTAAGAACTAATCGTTTGAAGGTAATGAAGAGCAGCAGTGAGGCTTAGTCATACCTGAGTGACTGATCCAGCGTCATTCCTGTAAAATCAAAAAACTTCAGATATTCTTCGGCAACTAGTTTGCTAAATTCATTGCTATAAGGAAACAGAATAGACTTGGTTATTGAAAGGTAAACTATTTAAAACACACACAAAACAGGAGAGAATTCAGATTTCAGCAATGGGTCAGAACGTACTTCTTGCCAAGGTGTTTTGCAACATCTGATCTTTTGAATCTGTCCAGATGGTAAAGGCGTTTGGCCAACCTTTTCGCTGCTTCCACATTGCTGCTGGTACCATTACTGAGATTTCCTGGGGTCTCCTTTTCCAAAATTTCAGTGCTCCCCATTTCGGAATGAGCTTCTAGCCGTGTTGTTTTCACCCCAGCATTGCTATGATAATTGATAGAGAAAATAATAGATATTTCTTACATGGCAAAAAGGAAAATATCTGATGAAATATTGATAGTTTCTTTTAGTTTGGCTACACTATCTTAGATGAGATCATTTTATGTTTAAATATTCATAAAAGTAGTTTCAGTTACCATGTTTTTAAGAACTAAAGAAAAGATTGCCTAAATCTTAGGCAAGCAGTTCCCAAACGTTTTGGTCTCTAGACCTTTACATTCTTAGAAGGATTCCATAGAGCTTCCCCTAATGTGGGTTATACCTACAGATATTTACCATAGTAGTAATGAAAATATAAACATTTTTAACTCACTTAAAAATAAATCTGTTATATATAACAAATATTATAAAGATACAACTATGTTTTCCAAAAGAACATAAAATTTAGTGACACAAATCACAGTGTTTCACCGTTGTCTTTAAACACAAATTTCTTTAATGGTTGGCTTACTAGAGGACAGTTTTTTGGTTGAAGCACACTGAGAAAATCTGCCCTCACTCATCTTTCGTTAAAAAAAAGAAATATGTTAATATCCTTTTCAGATAACTGTGGATATTCTTTTTTGATGTAACACCAAAATGAGATAAGTGGTAGTTTCTCAAAGGATATTCTTACTTGCAATATGGAATCTAAATTTGTGTCAATTAACTTTTTGTACTCTTATATTAAAATCTATCTTATACCTTGAATGGATCTTTTAACCAACACAAGATTTTATAACACACACAATTGTTATCTGCAAAACATGTGTTGACACATTTCATTATATAACCTTAAAAAAAAAATCACATTCACTAATGTCACGATTAATGAAAAGTCTAAATATTGGGAAGCTGCCAAACCTTCAGTGGCAGATACAAGTTTTCCAAAATTACAACGTTGGTTCCAAAGCTCAAATGTAATCATTTGCTAAAAATATTATCAGCCGTTTTCCTTAAAGTAATAGACTTACTCCATTTTCAAGAAAATGTTTGCCAATAACCATAGTTTGCCATTCTCTCAAGGAAAAATGACATTTAATTAAAAAAGTGACTATTTTTTAACCTCAACTTAAATGACAGATGAATATCTTTCCCGGAGACTATCAGGAACAGAAGTGCTTTATTCCCATTTCATCACACACATAATTAAAAAGACATGAACTCAAGCATTGAAATGAAATAAACAAACTGTACTGGTTTCATTAAGGATTGTTTTTAAAAGGTGAAACTGGCCTTTAATTTCATTTTGAGCACATGACAGTGGAGAATACAATGACTGGAAGAGTCTGGTGCCACTGCCTGAAATTCTGCTAAACCCCCACTGCTGTTTTTGTACCATACGATATCAATGCAGTGAAAAAGAAAAATAATGTTGTAGTAATTAGTGTACCATAATTTTGATCTCACAAACCTACTGAAGGAAGAAAGCTCCACAGGCAACATGTTGCGATAGGGCTTAAAGACTACAGCCTGTGGTCAGCTATAGATGGTTCCCATGTATTTGTAACACTGAAACTAATGAGGATACATTAATTTCCAAATCTTTATCTTAACTTGGAAGTAAGACATGCTCATGATAAAATGTGCTTAAACGGCCTTCGAACACACTTACCACAGATGCTAAACCAAGGGCGGTCAGAATTTTTCCATAATGGACCAAATCATAAATATCGTAGACTTGCAGGCCACATGTGGCCCCTGTCATACATGCTGCTTTGCTGTTGTTGTTTTGTCACAACCTTAAAAAACCTAAGAGCCATTCCAGGCTGGGCAGAACTGGGCCCATGGATGGGAGTTTATCTGCCCTTGCTCTATCCCATAGTTCTTTAACTTGGCTTGCACTAAGCAGAATAACCATTTACTGTCTAAACCAGGACACTCTAAAGGGGAAACATGCTATTACAATCGTTACAAAATAAAGAAAGCATTATCAATTTAAAAAAGTAGTACTGCTAATGGGCATTTTTTCTTTTGGGGTGATGAAAGCATTCTTAAGACAGTGGTAATGACTCAACAACTCTGAATATGCCCAAACCACCGGATTTTATACTTTAATATAGTAAGTGATATAGTATTTCAATGATCTCAAAGGTGTTATGTTTTTAAAAATCTGAATCTAAAAAATAAGTTGTAAACTTATATCACTGAATGACAAAAACCATTGTAGCAAAAATAAATGCATTTCTAAGCAGAACTGCTCTATCTTGCCACTTATTCTACCGCATTTACAAGTTCCCTTTTCCCACTGCTCTACCTAGGAAGCGCTGGCCTTATGCTTCAAGGTCACTGAGAAAGCAGCCAGGGCTCCTGGACAACCAGCTGGTGTAACAAGTAACTGCAGAGTCTCATACTCCCTTCAACCACCACAGGATTAGAAGGAGTTAACTGTCCCTAGCAACTCTTCTCCAAGCACACTTTATCGGCAAGCACCCGACTTCCTGCCCTTGAAATGAAGCTCTAAGAATAGGGAAAAGAGAGAGAGTCTTTTAGAGTCAACTGTGTAAAATCGTCAATGACACAATCCCAGATGACACCATGGGAGAAGCTGGGAATACAAAGCTAGGTCTACCAAACCCATGCCGACTTATTTCACCATAGCTATTAGTGGTAACAGTTCACTTATTAAAACTCTAAGTCAAATACCCAACCACAGTCAATATCAATGGCAGAACAGCAGACAATCACTGGAACTGACCCAAGAAAACTAAGATGATTGGTAACCCTCAACACCCTGAACAGTTTCCCAACAGACACACCCACCAGTTAAATTAAACTGCTTCATTATGATAAAATCTCCATGAAAATGCATTTTTAAATGCATGATTTTTTTCATCCCACATCTTCCATTACAGACTTAACATTACATGGCTGGGTGTGCTGGCTCAAACCTGTAATCCCTGCACATTGGGAAGTCAAGGCAGGAGGACTGCTTTAGCCCAGCAGTTTGAGACCAGCCTGGACAACACAGTGAGACCCCCCGAACTACGACGTAAAAAATTTTTTTAAAAAGAGACTTAACACTACCATTCAGTTTTGTGAAATCTATCCCATCAGGAAATTGAATAATCATTATCGACAGTATAACCCATGAGAAAACTCATAGTAGAAATTTCTTCATGGTTACTTTGTGTTTTCCCACACAAGTGAAAGAAATGTAAAATATTTATTCCGAGGACTATGTTAATTACAATCAAGTACTTTTTATAATTACACACAAAACAAAACCCTTGGAGTTGTGTTTCCATGCGTGCTGTTCCTATCATGTAGTAAAAACAAATGTCAAAGAAAGGATTTTCTTCTTAATTAAACCACTACTTACTGCTCACTTCCCAGGGAAAATTCATGGCATTTATTTAATCAGTCTGTGCAAACAATGTACTTATACCACATATATAATACTGGCCCAATTTTGTTCAAATGCAAGTTCTCATTCTAATGATAACACATTTTAAAAATTTACTGCTCAAAATCATTCCATTCCTCATGTTACTCATCCTCCATATTTGCCCCTTTTCTACTATGCTGCCCAGTCCAGGTGATTTCACCTAATTTTCTTCACATTCACCAAAACGATATAATTGCAATATCTGTGTGTGTCAGACTTTCTGGATCTTCTTCAAAAAGGCTTCAGTAAAAGGAGAAAATAAAGAACAAAGGATAAATATCCCTGTCCCTAGATGGCTTCATTCTATCCTTTTCACAACTTAGGAGATTATTTGAACAAGAACCGAAATTGCACCTTTTAAATCAGAAAGCTTGACAATACGATGGCAATACAAACTTACCAGCAACCATACAGACACCAAGAAGAGCCCATCACAACCCCTGGGGTGAGCCTGGACCATCCTTCCTCTCTGAAGCCCCGTCCAGTATTCTTCAGCTCCCAAGTTCAGTGTTTGCCGAGCCTCACAGCCTTCCAAGAACCTGACTCCCTGTGAGGTCACACTGCTATGACCTCACATTCTCAGCTGAGTGTTCATTGTTGGGGTTTTTGTAATGTTTTTGCAGTTCTAATAAAAACAGGAGCCAGAACACAAGGGCCACTGTCTATCAAGAACATAAGAAACAGTGAGCCCAGTCTCGCTCACACTTGATAAAGCCGACTCAGCGATCCCTCTCAGAGGGGATAACACCCCATTTTGTTTCCTTGAATACACAAGACACGGCAGCTCTAGTCTGCTGAGCATGAGATGCTTTCTGCAGTTTGGATTTTCTCTTTTCTATAGTTCAGTATTACTTTTCCCTATTTTTCTTGATCAAATCACTTTACAACCTAGTAAGATAAATCCCTACCAGTCACTTAAATGTGTAAGAGACTTCCCAAACGCTTCTCCCTGTGTTCCAGAAAATGCTTTCCTGGGCCCTTTACTTCTGACCTCCGAGTGAACATGGTAATATTCTCTCATCAAAACACTCCATCATCAAATGAAGGACCAGATCATTGAGTCTGATCACCAGGCCTTCTCACAACCTTTTGAATCATACTAAGATTGGCAGGTTTTCCAAATAAAAATAGGGTACCCAATTAAATTTGAATTTCACATCAAAAAACAGTGTCTACTATAAGTATGTCCCAAATACTGCACGGAACATACTTATACTAAAATATTATTCATCATTTATCTGAAATTCAAGTTTAACTAGGCATCTTATATTTTATCTGGCAAAACTTCCTGAAATGTTTTTTTTCTAAACTTTATTTAAAGAATTTCAATAATGGTGTTCCATGATTGTCAACTGGTAGCTTATTCACAATCAGAATCCTTCTCGATTTTTTCACTTGTTTGTGATTTTGTTCCTACTATTTTTCTACAGTTTTTGAAGAATCAGTAGATTATAGGCAACAGTTTTATCAAGACTTTGTTGCCTATAATCTACTGATTCTTCTCTAACGTCCTCTAAATATAAAAAAACAAACAAACACCCTCTTCTGTGTTTTCATCCTTCTCTCTTGACCTGCATGGTACCACCAATGTGATAATGTGGCCACTTTACACAAATCCTACACAAGAACCATATTCTGTAGCATATCCTAAGGCCCTTTTCCCAAGCTGACCCCAATTTCTCTTTTTGACTTGCCCTCTACTATTTCCCTCCTACTTGAGCCACACAAATACAAGCTGTTGTTACGTATGTTGTTCCTTTTGCCATTTTTTTTTTTTTTTTTTTTTTTTTTTTTTTTGAGAGAGAGTCGCGTTCTATCACCCAGGCTAGAGTGCACTGGCGCGGTCTCAGCTCACTGCAACCTCCGCCTCCCAGATTCAAGCAATTCTCCCAGCCTCAATCTCCCGAGTAGCTGGGATTACAGGCGTCTGCCACCACATCCAGCTAATTTTTGTATTTTTGTAGAGACGGGGTTTCACCATGTTGGCCAGACTGGTCTTGAATTCCTGACCTCAGGTGATCCACCTGCCTTGTCCTCCCAAAGTGCTGGGATTACAGGCGTGAGCCAGTGCACCCGACCTCCCTTTGCCACTCTCATTACCCCCAACCCCACCATCCCAAATTCTGTGAACTCTTAGCGCTACCATTTAAAAATCTCATCGCTTTCACCTACCACTGTCTTGAATTCCAGTTCAAATCCTCAACACAAAGGGCAGCTGAAGGTACTCAACAGCTATCTGCTAAGAGAATGCAAGAACCCAGCCATCTGCCATATCTACTTCTTCCATGGTCTTCCATGCTATGCTATCAGTAATGGTATGTGGCACTAATTTTCCAATTCACTGTAGCTAATCCTGGAAAGTTCTGGAATATAATTGACATCAGTAGTATACTATTGCCTGTATAAAACAATATACTCAATAGTATACTGTTTTACTGTCAGTTTTTCCCAGAACTTTAATAAACAGTATACTATTGCCCATTTCATACAGGCAATAGTATACTTTGAATTTAAATTTTAAAATTCTTTAAATTTTTATGTAATTGTGGCAATAAAACTAGAACCAAAAAACAAGTTAGGCTAAGGTGTCAGAGCTCCCTGCACCACCCTGTATTTACAAAGTGTACCCCGAGTGTTATACATAGAAAATAATAACAGCCACCTAGTCGAGTTGACTTTTATACGTAAGTTAGGCAAAGGCAAGTTAGAAGAATCTCAAGGAGAAGAAATGACTTCAGCTGCAAGTGGAATAAAAGGACGAGGGGGAACAACATGACCCCTTTGCCATTCTTCAGGCTGATGACACGGAAACACAGAGGACTGGAACCAACAGACAAGAGGGCCAGTACAAACGCGCAGCTCTCAGGGCTGAAAGTCAAGACTAAGTATACCATAAGCAAAAATTAAGGAAAACCCTAAATCCTAAATTATCTCTGAAAAGTGAAAGGAAAATCATTTTGGCCATCATTATCTATGGCATTTATTTCCTAGGCACTGTGGAGAGGGCACATCATCTAATTCTCAAAGAAACGTAAATGAGAAGTTACTCAGAACAGCCATAGCACCTGCCGTGGTGCCATAAACCTAATAGGTTATCAATGGTTAGACACTATGTGGCAGACTCTGGGCTGCTTCCTAGGGATTGAATTGTCAATCTTATGAAACAGGCAATAGTATAAGCCATTTTACAGATGGGAAAACTGAGGCAAGGAGCTGGACATGGTGAGACTCCAATGCTATACTACTTTTACAAGCTTTACTACTATCCATTTTGCTCCTACCAGTCATCTCCTGGTATGTCTGTCTTCATTGATTCAACGAATACGTATTTAATTCCCTACAATGTGCCAGATATTTTAGGTGCTTGGTAGACTACAGTAAGCAAAACAGAATTAAAAACTTCTACCCTGGGTGGGGAGGGGAGCTAAAAATAAATAATTATAATAAGTAAACTCTACATATTAGAAGATGACGTTTGCTCTGGAAAAAAAAATAGAGCAAATAGAGAAGAGGAACCCTAAATTGGGGATGAGGATGGAAACATTTTTCTACAAAGTGGTCATGGGAGGCCTCATGGAGAAGACACGAGTTGATGAAGACGTAAAGGAGATTAGCCTTGGCACTATGATAAAATAACAGCATTCCAGGCCCAGAGGCTGGAGCATATTAGATGTGTGAGAGCAAGCAAGAACGCCAGCGTGGCTGGGGCAGAGGCAGTGAACAGAGAATACCCATAGAGCAATGGGCTTGTGGTGTGGAGGTTCCCACATTTCCTCCATTCAGAGTCTTTAATGTGTAAGTTTCTTATGACGCTCCAAGGCCAAAGGAAATATATTCCATTTAGTAACAGAATAATAGTGTACAAGTACTTATTAAGTTTGGACCCAACAATTTAGTCATTTGAAAAAATACACATACGTTGAAAGAAATATTATTTTTATTATTAAATAACCACGATCGCTTACTGATGGATGTGTGTACCTCTGGGCCATATGACTCCCTAAATCTCCGATCACACTGGACACTGCCACTCATTTTCTCATAGCACTTAATTTTTATCACAATGACTGGTGAAAATCCAGCTGAAAGCTATGTCATCAGAAGGAATATAGCACAATCTGATGTTGACACTGAACCAGTCATTCACATGGTGTTTGACAGATGATGAGAAGAGCTGTGTTTCCCTTGAAATTTTAGATATCCTAAGAAACACCTGTGAGCTCACTGCAATGCCCTAGGACACCTCTGCAGAGTTTGGGAATGACTTTGTGGTTCAAAGGCCTTGTGGGCCACTACGGAGACTGGGGTTTTTGCTCCGAGTGAAATGGTTAATACTGAAGGGTTCTGAGTGAAGATCTAAGATTAATTTATATTTTTAAAGGGTCACTCTAAGTATTGCTTTGAAAATAGACTGGAGGAGTGCCAGCAGGGTGACCAGTCAAGGGGTACCACGTGTGTCAGGGAGAAGCTAGCTTGGGCGGGAGCAGGGGCTGTAGGTCCTGGAGGACCTGCCGACTAGTCCTTTGGGAGGCTGAGAGAAAAGTAGTTAAGTTTTAGGCCTCAGCAACTTCAAGGGTGGGGTTACCATCGACCAAGTTACGAAAGACCAAAGTTAGCACACGTTGTGAGAAAAAGAAGTTAGATTTTTGATGTGTTCACCTTTAGATATCCATTAGCTATCCACGTAGGATGTGAGGACACGTGGAGATTTCAGCAAAGACACGTGCCAGGGTGCACTGCAGGCAATTCTCAGTCGCTGGCCTGCGGTGGGCCCTGGCATTCTTCTGTTTAAGGACCAAGATGATCTTAATGCACTGTCAGAGCTTTGAGTTACCCATCTAACACACGGGAAGTCACTACAGATCTAAAGAAGGGAATAATAATCAGGCCTGGGTATTGGTAAAATCAGTTTTGCTTGCAGTGTGGAGGGAAAACTGCAGGGAGACAAAACTGAAGACAGAAAAACCAACTACAAAAGGTATCCGAATAGTACGGTCAAGAGACGAGAAACCAAACTGCGAGTCTTTGTGAATATGAACGAAAAGCCTGCTCTGAAAGCTATTTAGAAGGTAAAATGGAAGAACAGGGTGAGTGGCTTAAGACGTGCACGGAGCTGTGTTCAGAGAGTGGGTGCAAGACTAATCCTGGTGGAAGGCGATGCCACCAAACAGGAGAATGAACACAAGAGGAAGAAGAGGGAATGGGTAACAGTGTGTGCACATGGAAAGAAACGAGCACTTGTGGAAGACCAGGAGTTTGGTTCAAACGAACGGTAGGTACAAGGTGCCCACAGGTTAACCAGGCAGAGCTGTCTGGTAGCAAGAACAACCATCCCCTATCTGCAAGAATTCAGTAGAGGTGAAGTAGTCACCTTTACGTTGGTGAAGGGAATCACCTGGGAGAGGCTAGAGTTTGCTCAGTATGACCAAAAAGCACCAAAGTGTGCCAAAGAAATATGTCTAACAGCAGTGTATTCATTTGAATTCGACCACAGCAGAAGAATCCGGGGGTCTCTCTTCATTCGTTAAAGAAAGTCTACCTGCGAGTGTTCAGTTTGCCAGCAAGTAATGATGATTAATTTAGAAGATGCCAAAAGCACTCATCTGCTGGAGAACTCCAGTTAGACCGCCCAAGTTCCAATACTGGCTCCTGTGGTCACCAGCTGTGGGACGTTAGGTACGTAAGGTCATTATTCTCTGTAAACCTTAAGGTTTTTAGCTATAAAACACATAATAGTATCATATTTACAAGCTGTTATGAAGATCAGATGAGAAGATTCATGTACGATGCTTGGCATGTAAGATGTCTGGCACACAGTAAACAATAAACGCCTGCTCCTGTCACCAGATGCGTCTTCGTCACCACCACCACCACCAGCATCATTCAGGTTATGATGATGACATGAGATCATACATGACAGCACTTTATTAAATATAAATCTCCATACAAATGTTAGTTAGCGCCCACTAGGAATACTTCAGGACAAATGCCTCAAATGAACCTGTTTTCAACATTTACATAGAATACATTCCCTGGAAGGGACAGCCTCTGATGATTTAAGACTTTTTATAAAGGAAACACACAAAACCTCATTGTTGTTACTCCTAACAGCTATTTCTCTGTTCAGCACAGAAGACAAAATTCAGTCTTCACCAATAAAAAATTTTAGTAAAGCATCACATAAAGATTCTGCCCCCGGCCCACCCACAGCATACCTTTCAAGTCTCACTCCTTTTTCTCAGTCTTGCCTTCAGTATTCCAGCAGAGGGCACCACGTGCAAGGCAGTGCCATGGAAACTGACCCAAACTCACTGTATGAGTGGGGAGTCTGCATTCACTCCTGAGGCACTGGCTTCCAACATAACAACTGTACTTTTCGCCCATGAAGGGGTTCAAACGTTTCTAGGGGCATGATGTGGGTTTTCACTTTCTGTTGTTTTAGTTTTTTTTTCTTCTTCTTCCCTATACTAAGTTGTTGCTCTCTTGTGGGATAGCTCTCACATGAGAATGTGGTATGTGCAATATTATCAAGTGAAGGTTAATAAACCCATATTATAACCATTTCAAATGAATAATTTGCAAAGAAACTTACTAGATATCCAGCTTTAGAAATAAAAGTTTTAAAAATGATGCAAACACATGTGTATGCTCATTATTTGCAAACAAGCTTCTTTGTGCAAAGTAGGATCAGTGAGCCCCAATTCCCGTGGACAAGAAAGGAAGAGTGACTCACTTACTTACAGTCTGACCGACTCATTTCTCTGGAGTGTTCTTAAGATGCCATCGGACATTCTCTTCTGTCCGCATTTTTGTCAGGTTGAATTAGTATCAGTGTATATGCACTAGACATCGGAAGCTGGGCAGCAAAAGAAGATACAAAGCAGCTGGCAGAAGGTGGTCCGGGACTGGCCAGGGAAGGAATGCAGGACCTTTGACTAACTTAACTGGCAATAGATAAGAAGTAGACACTCCTTATGTGGATAAGAACTACAATTTTCATATCTTAAACAGTTTGTTTAGTGTTTATGTTAAACAACTGGGTAACTATACCACTAGTCCTTAGAATACTCGCTTCCTGTCTAGCATACAGGTAAAATACACTTACAAATATGAATTTAGTTTGATCAAATACTCTCCTTTCTTGATTAGGTAATAAATGCTACAATTTAGCCAGGGGACATGAGAGAAGTTCTGGCCTCCCATTGCTCCCACTCCCTTTTCTCTTCTAACTCTTCCATCTTCTGGGATACAAGAGGCTGAACAAATATTTTCTATGGTTATATTATGTCCAAATTTTACCATCTCTATGGGTACATTCTACCCTTTCTTCAAATTCATTTTTTGGGGGGGAGTGGGGGCGGGTGGGGGGGATAGAGTCTCACTCTGTTGCCCAGGCTGGAGTGCAGTGGCGTGATCTCGGCTCACTGCAACCCACCTCCAGGGTTCAAGCGATCCTCCTGCCTCAGACTCCTGAGTAGTTGGGATTACAGGTGCGCACCACCACACCTGGCTGATTTTTTTTTGTATTTTTAGTAGAGATGGGGTTTCACCATGTTGGCCAGGTTGGTCTTGAACTCCTGGCTTCAAGTGATCCATCCACCTCGGCCTCCCAAAGTGCTGGGATTACAAGAGGGAGCCACTGCACCCAGTCCCTTCAAATTCTTACGACACTTTTTCCACTGTCCTATAGCACAGGCATTGCTATGTTTCTCTTTGGCGTGCTTGGAACTGCGTATCTGTTCTGCAGTGTCCCTCTCCTGCTGACACACTCACTGAAGACATGGCCATACAGTCGCACCTCGCACATAACTTCTGCTTTCTTTCCATGCACACTACAAGCAGTTTCTACAACAGCAGCCTGACAACATACCCTCTCTACACTGAGTTTCCCCTAAGTGCTACCTACTACAACTACACTGAAAGCTGCTCTATGCGACTTAGGGAAGGTTTTCTTGGATTCACTTCATTTTGTGTGCAATTTTAAAAAGGAAAAAAATTAGCACCCTGGCAAGAATACAAGCAGTAAGACCCTTCCCTTAGGAAATAAAATTCTATCTCTTGTCACTTCCTGCTTTCATCTCTTTAAAATATTCCAGCTCCTCTGAATACAGATCCAAGGAGTCATCTTCATCTGTGGCTATGGGATTAAGAGGGGACTTTTCTACTCTACTACCCAATATGAATGAATTAGTAATAATATCAATATTTTGTCTTAACGTATTTTTATGAAGAATTCCCAAATGTTTACTCTGCTTCATACACTATGTTAAGCACTTTATATTAACTCAGTTAATGCCCTTGACCCTATGATAGGTACTTCTATCATTCCCATCTTACAGAAAAGGAAACTGAGGTACGGTACAGTTAAATAACTTTCCCATGACCATCCTGCCAGTAGGAGGTAAAGCTGGGACTGGAGCTCAGCACAGGCGGTTGCAGTTGTGCGTTCAGGCTCTTAACTAATATGCTATGTGGTTTTCTACGCTATATTACTATAGGTTATCCTGCATGCATAACTTTTGTGTATATAGGAACAAACACTTCTACTTTTTAGAGGACATCTGTATGATTATATGTGTTTACTATGGTTGCATAATTAAGTATACACAACCAAGCCTGCACAAATTTTCTCTCCAATTATTTATTAAAACACCGACTATGTGCCAGCACATTTCTAAGTACTAGGGGTGCAGCCTTGCCCTTGTGGACTTTTACCTTCTAATAAGAGAGAGAAACAACAAAATACAGGAAAAGTTTTCCCTCCGTTCCTACCTTGCACCCTCCCACAAATATCTGAATATGTTACAACTCACACACCGTTCCAGGTAAGTATTAGGTGTAATAAAGCATCAACAGACAGAAGTCCTTGCTTTCATGGAGTTTACATTCCAACAGTGACATTCGTAAGTGCCTCGGAGACAAATATAACCAGGTATGCAAGAGGGGAAGGAGAGGTTGCTGTTTTATTCACAGCACTCAGAAAGAACCACGTGAGTAGAAAATAGAAGTAAGGATGTGACTTTGCAAAGTATCTTCAGATCATTTCAAACAAATGCAGGCCTGGGCAGGATGGCGTTTGTAAGTTTAAGGGACAGCCCCGAGGAGCCTCCATGGCTGGACAGGAGTGAGCAAGGGGAAGAGGAGTTAAAGAGGTCCCAAGGAAGGCCTGAATTCACTTGCAATTTCAAAGTAGTCAATCACTCGGAAGCTTCAAAATTAACTGCCAATTCTCCAACATCCACGATCGGAGAAGGTGCAATTTACAAACGGTTATTAGTATCATATATATACTTTAGACACAAGTTAGCTTCCAAAGTTCGTGGGCTGTTTCTCAGTTCCTCCTCTAATTCTGCAGTACCTCTCCACGACCATCCCATCATCGAAGGGTCCAGACTCCATCAGTCACCTAATTCATCCTGTAGGTCACGGATTCAGAGTATCCTCTCCCCAGCACTGTGTCCCGAGGGCTAGTCTGTGATTTTTCTCTGAATCCATATCTTAATGAAATTTCTATCGCAGCACCTTGGACAATGGCTAGGATTTAACATATGCTTAGTACAACTGTCCTAAATCAAATTGCAGGAAGCTTAAAGGAAAAGTCAAATGGCTGTGTACTCGTCTCAATGCAGCTATCAACGTGAGTGGAAGATGCCCAAGAGCAATAATTCAAATGCTTTCTTTCATGAATCTGTATACAAAGCTGAATGTTTCTGAGTTGTGTTGTAAGTAATTACCATATTATGGAATCTAGAGACTCTGATCAGTGGAAATCATCTGCCAATGAGCTCTCTTTAAGTTGCAGATCTTTTTTTTTTTTTTTTTTTTTTTTGAGACGGAGTCTCGCTCTGTCGCCCAGGCTGGAGTGCAGTGGCCGGATCTCAGCTCACTGCAAGCTCCGCTTCCCGGGTTTACGCCATTCTCCTGCCTCAGCCTCCCGAGTAGCTGGGACTACAGGCGCCCGCCACCTCGCCCGGCTAGTTTTTTGTATTTTTAGTAGAGACGGGGTTTCACCGTGTTAGCCAGGATGGTCTCGATCTCCTGACCTTGTGATCCACCCATCTCAGCCTCCCAAAGTGCTGGGATTACAGGCTTGAGCCACCGCGCCCGGCCAGTTGCAGATCTTTTAATGGTTATCCCTTATTGTTCCCAAATGGGGAGCAACTTCAAAAAGTGGCAAAAATCAAAGTGGACAGAACGCAGGGGTGAAGAGGGGAAGGTCTTCAGCTCTTAATATCTAACCTAAGAAAACTAAAACCATGATTACTAAATAGATGATATGCATTAGGTTTTTTTGTTTCTGTTTCTGATTTTTTTGAGACTGAGTCTCACTCTGTTGCCTAGGCTGGACTGCAGTGGCATGATCTCGGCTCACTGCAAACTTCACCTCCCGGGTTCAAGCGATTCTCCCACGTCAGCCTCCCTCGCACAGCTGGGACCACAGGCACCCGCCACCACGCTTCACTAATTTTTTTTAGTAGAGAAGGGGTTTTGCCATGTTGGCCAGTCTGGTCTCGAACTCCTGACCTCCGGTGATCCACCCGCCTCGGCCTCCCAAAATGCTTGGATTACAGACGTGAGCCACTGCGTCCGGCCTACATTAGCTTTTTGAAAGAAAAGTATCATGGTCAGTTTCGAAGCTTTGCATGCGCCTAGGCATTACTTTCAAACTAGTTTTTCCTTCTCTTCATTTATTATATTGTAAAATAGTTACCACACTTTTAGGGAGCTATACATGATCTTACTTTGCCCTTTGATTTCACACTAGCACCTCCTAAAACCAAGCTACCTGTAAGGCGAGGAGGGTGAGCCCTGTGTTCTTTAATGTGAATTAGACGTTATCTGCCTTCTACCTCGATCTCAAAGTGTTTGGTGTTTTAAGACTGAAATCATGGCGCTTTGGAGGTAAAAAGTTTAGTGACATAAGCTGGAACAGATTCAGTTATTGGGCACAAGACAGGACAACCTGCTCTGCAAATAAGCTGAGAATTAAAGAGACCCAATAGACAGCAAATTTAGTGAATAATGTCCTCTCCCCCGCTGCCCCCAAAAAAGGAAAGAAAGAATGAAGAGTCTTTAAAATCAGATGGGAAGAAAAGCATTGCATTTTCTGGCTTTCTAAAGTGTGACAAGGCCTTTACATTTATTATCTTATATTAGTGACAGTCAGAACCTCCCAGCAGACTGATAGAGTAAATTTTAAAAAGGAATCCCCTGGACAGATGAATGGGGGCAGAGGGGTCGGGCATCCCGGTCAGGGCTCACAGGTAAACAAGCAGAATTCAGGGCATGTCAGCCTGTTACATCAAAGACCCTTCAAGTGCTCCAGAGGAATTGTGGAGTAAGCTGGACAAGCACCTACCTCTAGGCCACAAGGACTTTAGAAAGCGAGCTGCAGTGAACTGAGATCACACCACTGCGCTCTAGCTGGGGCGACAGAGCGAGACTCAGTCTCAAAAAAAAAAAAAAAAAAAGATAAAAGCAGAGAAAAGAAAGCGAGCTGCAGAACTTCCCAGCAACAGACCACCTAACGACTGTTCACATGAAAACAACTGGTGCCCAGAGACAGAACTCATGACTCCAAATCCAACACTTTTTGTCCACTGCACCATTGTCTAGAGCAGAGATGACAAGGGAAATAGCTGTTGACAAAGCTGGCCTTCCCAGAGGATAGGTTTGGTCAACAAATACACCTTGACAAGTATTTTTCAAGCCAACTAAAAAAGACAGAGTCTAAAGGAGAGGACAAAGTGAGAGGCAGCACAAACCAGCTTGAAGCACCAAAAAGAATCCTTCGGAACCAGATCATGAGCCTTCCTATGAAGGGAGGGGATGAGGCCAGAAGCAGCCAGAGATGCTACTCAATAGAAACAAAAAAAGTCCTCCCCAAACTCTTCCCCTGAAACTTTCAAGAGGGATAAGGCAAAAGTGCTGTTTTTGGCAAAACTATGTAAATACAAATTCATATCATATTTCATTAGTTCCTAGACACACTTTTTTCATATTTCAAAGTCTTTAGAATTTTTTTTTTTTTTTTTTTTGTTATAGATGGAGTTTCACTCTATCACCAAGGCCAGAGTGCAATGGCCTGATCTCGGCTCACTGCAACCTCCGCCTCCCGGGTTCAAGCGATTTTCCTACCTCAGCCTGCTGAGTAGCTGGGATTACAGCTATCCGCCACGACCCCAGGCTAATTTTTGTAATTCCAGTAGAGACGGGGTTTCACCATGTTGGCCAGGACGGTCTCGATCTCCTGACCTCGTGATCGACCCACCTCGGCCTCCCAAAGTACTGGGATTACAGGCATGAGCCACCGCGCCCGGCCAGAATGGTTTTCTTTTGCATCAACCAGTGTGAACCCCGGCAGCCAGGTGGCTATCGGATGTTTATTACCTGTGCACAATGCAAAATTATACTGTTGGTTTAATCTTGATTTAACTGATGTTTACAGTGTCTTCAAAAAGATCACGCTATAAAAGATACTGAGACAAAAGTATTATTTATGTAGACAAGCACTGAGAACATGCCAAATTAATTTTTATGTAAACATCTGTAAGTTTAAGAATTACTAGAAACTGCAAGAAAATGCTTGTGCTATAGTTAATTGCTGGCATTTTTTCCCTTTTTTTTTTTTTTTTTGGTTTTGTATTTAATGCCTTCATTTTCTCCAAGTGAGATGGCATATTCTTTTCTGATAGTACCAGAAAATACATAAAAAGATACTTTTAAATATGTAGAATATAAAATATAATAAATTAAGATACTGACTTATCTCCCAATCAATAGTATCTTAGATTCAAAAAGTTCTATGCTGTTTGTTTTCACTACTACTGTCATCCCTTGGTATCTGTGGGGTACTGGTTCCAGGACCTTCCCACACCAATACCAAAATCCACGGATGTTCAAGTCCCTGATATAAACTGGCACTTCATAATTAAATGTAACCTATATACACCCTCCCATATACTTTAAGTCGTCTCTACGCTACTTTTAATAACTAGACAATGTAAATGCTAAGTTGATAATTGTTATGCTGTATTGTTTAGGGAATAATGACAAGAAAAAAATATGTACATCCTAAGTATAGATGCAACTATTTTTTTTTAAAGTATTATCGATTTCCAGTTGGTGGAATCTGCCAATGTGAAACCCACAAATAAAAAGATCTGGCTGTATCCAGCTGCCTTAAACTTCAGTGACATTTCATTTTGGTTTTATCTCTTTTGAGATAGCATCTTGCTCTATCACCCAGGCTGCAGTGCAGTCGTGGAACTGTAGCTCACTACAGCCTCAGCCTCCTGGGCACAGGTAATCCTCCCTCTTCAGCCTCCTAAGTAGCTGGGACCACAGGCATGAGTCACAATGCCCAGCTCATTTTTACAATTTGTGTAGAGACGGGGACTCCTTATGTTGCCCAAGCTAGTCTCGAACTTCTGGATTTAAGCAGTTGGGGATTTAAGCAGCCTCCCCAAATGCTGAGATTACAGGCGTGAAGCCACTGTACCCAGCCTAACGTTCAATTTTTTAAAACAAGATTTTCTTCTGTTTCTTTTCATTTATAGGTCATGACATTCAAACAATGATGGCATAAAAGTTTTTGTTGTTCTCTTCCTTCTGTTTTGGGCAAAACAAGTTATTTTGAAATTCTTTTGACATTTAATTCTAAAGGTTTATGGCCAATTCTTCAAGCAAGAACATTCAAAAAGTTACAGAAATTATCTCTATTCAATGCCTTTTAAAATGCTATTTTTCAATGTAGCCAAATGAGAATATTTTAAAGCACTGCTATTGTGAGTGCAGTAAGAACACTTTTGAGATCATTATTAGAATTTTACTTCTCCATTTTCCAAAACACATAATACCAAGTTCCAAAAAGTTGCACCTTGAGATAGGTAACTATTCCTTATGAAAAAAAAATACAAGTTGCATGAAATTTGCGTGAATTAGTTAAGACCAGTGTCTATAATCAATGCCAAACAAAATTAAAAGCTGCTGAGTTTTTCCTAACAAAACTGAATAATATTGTTTCTCATTTGTGACCAGTTTCTGTGGAAATGAACAATATTCTAGCTAATTCAAACACTGTTACAGATAATATTAAATAGTCATGTCATTTTAATTCCAAAACTTTGACCCCCACCACACACACACACACACACAACAATAACAAAGCTTCAATTCCAGGGCGCACTTAAACTTCTATACCCATGGCTTCAAATAATAATTTTGATTTTGAGAATTAATCTAGCCCCTCACTTCAAATGTTTTATTTCGAGAAGGGAACACCGACACGCATACACACACACACACAGTTGCTTAGAGGACAACCTCCATCCTAAGAAAAAGTAAGACTGGCAAGGAATCGAGTTCTTTAACTTCTACGCCCCCAACTGCAGAGTCACATGCACATTAGTACCTGTAGTAAAGACAATAAAGGCATTAAAGTCCTTCAGGAAAAAAAAAAAGTTTCTTTGTTTCACTACCTTGATAATTTTTTGTTTACTTCCTATTTACTTTCTATCTATTCTACATGCAACACACTCTTTGTGAAACAGGCATTCCAACTTTTGCTAAGCTATTAGATTTACACAATAAGGTTTTTTTCTACCACAGAAACTTTGGTTGAGAAGGGGCCATGGGAAGGTCTTGTACATGCTACAAAAAGAAATATTCTAAGAAGTACGATGCATAGCCCTAAATAAAGTCTGTCCTGTGTCCTGTCCAGTTCTGCAAAGGACATCATTCAGGCATCACTTGATAGCAGATCCAATCTGTGTTGTTCCTCTAGTAGTAGTACAGTCCATCCCCTGGAGTGTGTTCCAAGTACCCCCCTTCGCCACCCTGTAAGCTGGACAAACATACTCTTAAGAGCAATACTCCACCTGGTGCAATAATAAAGTACAATCATCCTCAAATTCAAATCTTAAAATGGCAAGAGTCTGTGACCCGGGTGTGATGTCCTGGGTCAAGCCGTCCCTCCTACACCAGTATCTCCCTAGTGAAAGTCTCTGCCTCCTGACCTTAATGACCTAAGCTATCAGTGTGAACCACTAAGCAATACCCAACTATCTGCTGCAAGAAGCTGTGTATCAGAGATGAACCCAGAAAACAGCTTGCACTCCCATTTTATGACTTTCAGAGAACACTGACATTTCAGAATGAAATTCATCATGAAAAAGTAATATGCTGACCTCCCTAGTATATTAACCCCACGCACATCTCATCTTCTCAAATAAAAAAATATGTCAGGTGACCAGGTTCAGATTAAAGTTTACAGTGCAAGAGTATTTGCTTAACGGTGCTTCTCGTAGGTCCTGGCACTACTTCATTCCCATCTAGCGTATGTGCTGACTCCAAAAACAGCAAGCCAATCCAATCAATCAGCTCTTGAAGTTTCCATTTAAGCTCCATTCTTTAATTTTATTTCTAAGGTATATAATAAATAATATTAATCTGGTTTTATAAAGGAGGAGGAAAAGGGAGAACGGAGAGAGAGAGAGAAAAAAACCTTATCACTTCAATAGCTAGAAAAGCATACCTGAAGCCAAAATAGACCTACCAGTCTGGAACCTCCCCTCAGGGGATACACTGCTTTCTTCGGAGTCTGTAGAAAACAGAATGCACTTTGGCACCATTCTTTAAGTTCACTTTAAAATTTCTCCTTCAACTATAGTCAAGTCATCTAGACAGTCTTAGTTTTACATTGTGAATTCCTATCAGTGGAACTAGGGCTGATAAAATAAAAACTAAACTTACTTTAAATCAGTTAAAAGATCTTTACCCTAGCCACTCAAAATAAGAACGAAGTACAAGTTAAGTGGCAATAACAGCAAAGGTGTGAATTCTCCCCTACCCTTTAACTCACTAGAGGTATGAAAAGTCCTGTCCTGTTGATGATCAAATCGGCTTCTGGGCCCTGTCACAAGAGATCCTGAATTCCACAACTTATCACTGAATTCTGCAATATCACCAGCAAGATGACGTTTCTACACCTTGTCACACAGTATTGTCACATGCTAGTCACTCCATAGTAACTAGAATACTTGCAGAAGTAACTCTCAACGATACCATTTAAAACTTGCCTAAGTTTGTGGGAAAATGAGGATGTCATACCGCCTCTCTCCCCTTACAATTACACACGGTGCTATATCTTAAACACATACACATACACACACACACCCCAATCCATGTTCACAAGTGTTTCCTAATACTCTGATAAGGTGGGCTAGAAAGCACTATAAACTTACTGGAGAAAAAGTGAGGTCAGGCATGGTAGCTCAAGCCTGTAATCCCTGCACTTTGGGTGGCTGAGGCAGGAGGATTATTCAAGCCTAGGAGTTCGAGATCAGCCTGGACAACACAGTGAGACCTTGTCTAAATAAAACAAATTTCCAGGCATATCAGTACATGTCTGTAGCACTGGCTACTTGGGAGGCTGAGGCGGGAGGAACACGTGAACCCAGGACTTTGAGGCTACAATCAGCTATGATCATGCCACTACACTCTAGCCTGGGTGACAGAACATGACCCCGTCTCTAAAAAATAAATAACTTTTTATAAGTGAGACCCAGGCTACGTAACTTTTCCAAAGACATAAAGCTATTTGGATATGAAGTTAGAATTAACCACATGTATCTGCCTTCAGTCCTAGAGTACTTTCCACCGTCAACATTCCACTGCCCTGATATAGACCTTAAATACAGTTGAAAGGAAGGCAACATGGCAAAGAGAAAAGAAATTATAAATTTGGAGGCTCAAGCAGACCAACGTTCAGGTCTCAGCTCCAAATTACGTCACCTTTCTCACCCTTCGTTTCCTCATCTGTAAATAATGAGGATCAGAACACCTGCCTTACAGGGTTACTATAGGATTAGACAAAATTGGTAGCTCAAAAATACGTATTAGTCTTCAGATGTTTAAGACTTTAATCGTTTCTGCTTCTTAGAATTCTTGATTTTACAAAATAGAAATAAAAAAAATTAAACTCTACCCAATTTCCAGAATAAATTGAGGGGTCATCTATCACTGGCTAAGGCATACATCTTATTATCTACGGTAAATGCTACAAAGAAATGTGTAGTGTTTGGGGGAAGCAGTGAATAAAAAGAGAGACCAAGATGGCTTTCTTCAATACCTGACTGCAATATAGGTAACTAGAAGAGTCAAGTTAAATCCCTAGGCAGAGTATCAGTAATACACAGTACTTCAGCCAGCATGCCAGGGCATACACTAGTCCATCGAGCATCACCCTTTTAGTCAAGTATTTGAACAAACAACAGGACAAGAATTGCCTTCTTTCCTTAAGTCCCCCGCAAACAGTATTCTATAAAACTCTAGTGTGCTCCAGGCTCTGAAAAAATCAGAGCTATAAAAAAATACACACATACAATGTTTTAACTTTCTAGCACTTCTCAGATTTATTTGACTATGAATCATTTTGTACCTCAATAGAATTTGAAAAACCCTGCCTTTCTGCAATACTATACTAAGTGCAGACCCTCAAACTTATGTGTGTATTGGAACTACCTGGGAAATTGTTACAGAGGCAACTTTTCCAGTCCCATCTCAGACCTAAAGTTTGAGAATCCAAAAGTTAGTTATATTTTGAAAAGCATCCTAAGTGCTACACAAATTTAGAAAACGACTGCACCAGGTTTTAGAGCTGTCAGCTGTGAAGACCACCAGTCTCTCTTCATTTTCAATGTCTGTAACAGTCACCTGGGAAGCTTGTTAAAAATGCACATTGCCTGGCGCCACCCCCAACAGTCAGATTCACAGGTTCTGGGGTGCAACCCAGTTTGAGAATCACAAATGGTCTAACCAGGAGTTCAGTGTCCACTGGCTATAAGCATCCTCACCGTAACTACCTTGTATTTTAATAGAGGATAAACAACAATTAGGGATATGAGTGTTGAGGAGAAGAGAGTCCTGTTCATTGGTACAAATTAACTCAGAGGGTTTCAATATTTTGAATTAAGATGATTTCTTCTTTTTCCAGTTCCAGCTCAAAGGAGGGGATGATTTAAGAAATTATGATTCATACTTTCAACACTACTGCTTTAACTGATCAATGTTTTCAACGGACTGAGAACAATCTGTGAAAATCTGATCTCCTCCCTAGCCTGCACACCTAACTCATTGCTGGCTTTAAAAGCATTAGCAAAATCAGTACATCCCACAGGGATCTATGTAGTCGACTCACAGTCTCTTCATTTGGTCAGAATCAAGTTCTTCCATATTTCCCTCTACAGCAAAAAGGTCCTGGGATGGTTCATTTTTTATGTGTCAACTTGACTGGGCCACAGGATACCTAGACACCTGGTTAAACATTGTTTCTGGGTGTGTTTGTGAGGGTGCTTCTGGAAGAGATGAGCATTTGAGTGGTGGACTGAGTAAAGTGGATGGCCCTCCCCAATGTAGGTGGTTATCATCCAAAGCCCAAGGGCCTAAATGAACAAAATGGTAGACAAAGTTTGAATTCAATCTCTTCCTGACTGCTAAACTGGGACATTGCTCTTTTCTGCTCTCAGAGCTCTTGGTTCTCAGGCCTTTCTACTCAGACTACAATCTATATTATCAGCTCTCCACCGCTCAGGCCTTCCAACACCACCAGAGGCTTCCCTGGGTCTCCAGCTTGCAGATGGCCAATAGTGGGACTTCTGGCCTCTGTAATCACCTGAACCAATTCCCTATAATGAATCTCAAGACAGATAGCGCCTATTGATTCAGTTTCTCTGGAGAATCCTATTACAATTACACTACTCTCTTTACACGAACTAGTCCCATTCTTGGACCCAAAGAGAATTTTATCAGTAGCAATTTCCCTTCTGACTTGCCAAGTCCAATTTCCCATATGGCTCATCCAATAGCACGTTTTATTACTTTATTATTACCTTATATTCCCTGTGATGTAAATAAGATCATTCCTCAAGATCTTTTGTACCTTCCCTTGGGAAAATAAATAGAAATGTTACCATCAAAGAAGGAAAGAGTCATATCACGTACAGCTGATTTGGGAACATCTACTGTGTTATCTTTGAAGTCTGAAGAATGCGTGTCAGCCTCGGTAGCTTGGCAAAGGCCCTTTGGAAATGTTTGCAGGTTTTGTTTTTGATTTTTAAAAATCTAATTATGGCTCTACACACCCACAATCAACTTTCATTTTGTACTCAACACTGAGGTGAGTATCTCTAGAGCCAGAGGCAGTGCACTTTCTACCTTTCAAATGTACTGTAAGTTCTGGGCCTTAAGTGCTATAGTATAATTAGTATCAGCTCATACCAAAGTGATATGAACGGTATGATGGTTCTCACATTGTTTCGTACCAATATGAATGTCACAGTTAAGAGCAGCAGCTTAAGAGGAAAACAAAGTCCTCACTGATATCAGTTACCAAGCATGTATTCACAACTCCTGCTGGGCACCATATGAATGAAGAACAAAATACAGCTCTCCATACCAAGAACTTCACAGTCTAGGGAGGGAAGACAAACTCTGCACAGATAACTATAAGCAAGACAGAAATAACGGAGCAACTAGTGCTTCAGTTGGAAAAGTTACATCATATACAACCCTGAACCAAAATGTGGCATTTACCAGGTGGATAGTTCTCCCAGCACCCGGAATACGACATACAAGTCACAGACGTGTAAGACTCCATGGCTTGTCCAAAGCAGTGCAGAAGCCAATGTCACTAGACTACAGGGTGCAAAGACGGGGCAGTCAGAGAGGAGCATGGAATGCTTAGGCAAGGGAGCGAGGGAAAGACTTTAAGTGGATAAGAAAAATAACCAGATTTAAGGGCGATAACTAGGTGGTATTATGGAAGGTGACTGGATTAGATAGATTAAATGAATTGGAATTTCTAAAGTGCTTAGAACAGTATCTGGCAAGTAAGTGCTATGAGAGTGTTTTTTAAGAGGGTGAGACTGAAGATGGGGGTGGTCCCGGTTAGTAGACTCCTGTAAAGGTCAAGGTGACAGATGACAAGGTCCCCATGTTAAGGTATCAATACCGAGCAGATGGAGCAGAATTGTGAGTAAAAAAGTATAAATGGTTGAATTTGAGGCCAATTATATATGAGAGATGAAGAAAAGAGAGTACTCAAGGTAGACTTCAGATTTCTCACTCGAACACCTTGGTGAATCACAGTGCCTTTAGCCAACCTTTAACCAACATAAACATAGGCCAGACTTTTAGGAAGGAGGCAGATTTTTAAAGAAGAAGCAAAATCTAGTATTTCTCACACTTAAATCACTTGGGTTTCATAAACTCCATGTAAGGTAGCCAGTTTATATATATATATATATTATATATATATATATATATTTTTTTTTTTTTACAAAAAAAAAAAAATGACTGAGGTTAATGAGCTATTCCCTGAATTGCGTAATTAAAAGCTGCAGAATGCAGAACTATAAGCTACGTCCTCTGACTCCTTGGCTCATGGTTATTTCCATGTCACAGATTTGCCAAAGGAAACGTATCATCCTCATACCCCAGCTTTCTACTTTTTCTCCTAAGCCAAGTATAGCAAGCAGCCAAAAATCCATCCAAAAAATGACTTTAGTCTTATAGTTGCTGGTTCTTCCATTGAAGGCTTTGTTGTACCTCCTTATTAGTAACGGGAAATGCCCACTAACACTTAAGACTCAAGTTCATTTATAAGTTACAGCAACAACAAAGTGACCACATTCAAGCTTCGATACTAGGAAGCCATCTTACTCACAATTTTTTTTTTTTTTTTAGTTCTCTTGACAAAAGGTATTTTTCTTTACAATGAAAAGTCAAACTATTGGCCAGGCATGGTGGCTCACGCCTGTAATCCTAGCACCTGGGGAGGCCAAGGCAGGCAGATTGCTCGAGCCCAGGAGTTCAAGTCCAGCCTGGGCAATATGGTGAAATCCCATCTCTACCAATCAATCAATCAATACAAAAAAATACAAAAATTAGCTGGGGCTGTGCATGGTGGCTCAAGCCTGAAATCCCAGCACTTTGGGAGGCTGAGGCAGGCAGATTACATGAGGCCAGAAGTTTGAGACCAGCCTGGCCAACATGGCGTAACTCTCTCTCTACTATAAACAAACAAACTGTAATCCCAGCACTTTGGGAGGCTGAGGCAGGCGGATCACATGAGGCCAGGAGTTCGAGATCAGGCTGGCCAACATGGTGAAACCCTGTCTTTACTAAAAATAAAAATACAAAATTTAGCCAGGCATGGTGGCACACACCTGTAGTCCCAGTTACTCAGGAGGCTGAGAGGGGAGGATGGCTTAAGCCTGGGAGGCAGAGGTTGCAGTGAACTGAGGTTGCTGCTACTGCACTCCAGCCTGGGTGACAGCGTGAGACTCCGTTAAAAAAAAAAAAAAAAACTAAAAATTTAAAAATTAGCCGGGCATGGTGGCATGTGGCTATGGTCTCAGCTACTAAGAAGGCTGAGATAGGTGGATCAACTGAAGGTAGAGGCTGTAGTAAACTGTGATAATGCCACTGCACAGCCTGGGCAACAGTGAGAGACACACTGTCTCCAAGAAAATTTTTTTAAAAAGGGGCAAATTATCTAACATTTACATTTTGAAAAGCAGGTTCTCTATACCATAGAAAAACTAAAAACTCATTAAAAAACACACAGAGGAGAACATTTTAAGGTTATCTAGTGACCCAAGAATCTTGAGATACACCCAAATTCTTCCATAGTTCCCCTGTAACTAGAATGGATGTCATTCCCTTTATCTAAAATGTTCCAGTGCCTACAGAATCCCATCCATCAACGCCCTAGCATGGTGTTGCTAGATTTGCTGCATTTGGCTGACCAAGTCTGGAGCCTCATTTCCCACTAAATTTTTCCCTTGTACATTACATGGTCTTTGGCTCATGTTATTGTTTCCTTAGCTTCAGGTGTCCTCTCCCTTCTAGCACACACAAATCCACTCCTCCTGCAAGGCTCAAATCAATTGCCTCCATGAACCTACGGAAATCCTTGACTGACATGACTTCACAATCTTGTAGCATTTTTGTTAAGCCTCTAATAGGGTACTTCTTTAACTGTCTTGAAATGAAATACGTGAGATGAATTAAAGGATACTCTACGGTTTGAGGGATTTTTATTACAATTTTGTAAAAAGACATTTTAAAAAGACAACCATTTCACAGGGCCTGATGGTTAAAAAAAAAAAAAAAAAAATCACATCCATACTTTTTTCCCCCCAAAAGCTCTGATAATGCCAAATCTTAGTAATTTTATTATTATTATTATTATTATTATTATTATTATTTTGAGATGGAGTCTTGCTCTGTCAGCCAGCCTGGAGTGCAGTGGTGCAATCTCAGCTCACTGTAACCTCTGTTTCCTGGGTTCAAGCAATTCTCCTGTGTCAGCCTCCCGAGTAGCTGGGTCTACAGGCATATGCCACCACTCCCGGCTAATCTTTGAATTTTTAATAGAGATAAGGTTTCGCCATGTTGACCAGGATGGTCTCGAACTCCTGTCCTCAAGTGATCCACCCGCCTTGGTCTCCCAGAGTACTGGGATTACAGGTGTGAGCCACCATGCCCGGCCAATAATTTTCTATTGAATGAAAGAGTCTCCAGATCCCACTGAGTTCTCAAGCTCCATGGACCTTGCTACATTAAAGCCTTTAGATCCTCCAAGAGCTATTGCTGAAATGCGCCCAGGTTATATTTGGTGTTCCCAATTAAACTCCAATACACCACACCTAAACCAGACTCACTGTGGGTGACTCTTGCTTTACAACAGGTTTTATACACCAAAACTTCTGGGCATCTCTTTTAGTCATTTCCCAGGAGGACATGGAACACACGCATAATACAACTTGTTTAAAAGAACAGCAGAAATTATCTTCTGTCATTCAAAGCAGAGGAACAGATATCAGGTATCAAAGTACACTTTGGTTATTCAATCAATCACTTTCATTTGCTGGCTTTTGGGCAAACTTTTGTTAAGAATGAGTTACCTAAAGAACAACACGGTTGAGAAAGGAGATAAAAAGATTGCAGCATAACCCAAACTCCGCCCCTTCAGAAGGCGCAGCTGTCCTTTGGGTGCACTGCTCCCATGGCAAGGTAGGCATGGAGGTATCTGCTTCCTGCTTCCGGGTTCTCTAATCACAGACTGGATTCTTTCAACCTAAACCATCTCTGAGAACAGAGCATCTTGGGGAAAGGCTAATATCATTTTCAGCTATGGAAAATACCTACAATAGCCATTTACTGGGGAAAGCACTTCATTGAAACCATTCATTCTAGGTGGCAACACTGTTAAGGTCAGAGAATAATGGATTGCCAGTCCAGAAAGCAAGGTGGAGGCAAAACAACTTAGAGGTTAAAAGCAAGGACTTGTGACACCGACCACCTTGGTTCAAATTCTGACTCTGACATTTGCTAGCTGTGTGAATACGGTCAAGTTACTTGAATTTTGTGCCTCAGTTTGCCCATCTATAAAATGGGGTAGGAGTCTGCATGACTCAAGTACATAAAATAGGGCAGCTATTAATCTGGCTCTAAAGCTAAACACCTGTATGACCTCAAGCAAGTCACTTAAAATCTCAGCTTCCTCATCTGTAAAGTGAAAGTATTAAATACACACCCTTCCACAGCTCTAGAATGACTCTGAACTTTAGTACTACATAAATCAATGTGCCAGGATTAGCAGTATCAACTTGCTTAGTTTTATTAGTCATATAGTAATTTCACATAAAATCAGTTTGATCACCATATCTTTAGTTCCAATTCTCCAAGGTCAACCCTCAGTTCAACATGACGTCAGGCCAGGCACCGTGGCTCATGCCTGTAATTCCAGCACTTTGGGAGGCCGAGGCAGGTGGATCACCCGAGGTCTGGAGTTTGAGACCAGCATGGTGAAACTCCGTCTCTACTAAAAAATACAAAACTTAGCCAGGCATGGTGGTACTTGCCTATAGTCCCAGCTAGTTGAGAGGCTGAGGAAGGAGAATTGCTTGAACCTGGGAGGCGGAAGCTGCGGTAAGCTGAGATCGCACCACTGCACTCCAGCCTGAGCAACAAAGGGAGACTCCATCTCAAAATATAAATAAATGAAATAAACAACAAACATGACATCAAACAGGTTCCCTCATGAAGACATATTGCACATAAACAAGCTATAGAAAATAGCCAAAAATGTATTTGGTCTTGCTATTCATATTCAGCTCTGAGTTTAGTAATTTATAGTAACAGAATATAACAAAAAAACACAGAAAAAGTATAGGAAGAAAGGTAAGTTTACTGTAACTTGAGAAAAGTTGAAACGATGTCTTTGTATTCACTTCTGAAAACATTTTCGTAAAGTGGAACCATCCAGGCTCACAAAAGCAAAAACCTTCCTCTCCGCTGCCAACAAAACAGCACCAAATACTTTCACATACATTCCTGTGTTTTCCTCCTACTGCCTTTTTCTCTCTAGCTCTTGAAATATGGTCTTTATTATAGGTGGAGTTCTCATACTTTATGAGCCAGCCTGCCATTTTAGATGCTGTAAAAGCCCAGTGGATGTATTACTGCAACCCAGAAGAGTAAGGAAATTAAAGGATAAAAGTATAAAGTATAGGGTTATATCTTGCTTCATATCCAAGGTTGCACAGAGGTCATCTATATATAAAACTGCTTTTTTTTTTTTCCCAAATTCCTCAAAATAGTGCTGGAGACTGCTAGTGCACAACTCCAGTAAACAGAAGACAGGCTTTCCCTTCAGTTCTGCATAGGTTCGGATCAGGATAAAACTCAGACGTTTCGGGTACAGGCTCACTGGCCATACTCCTTTCAACTCCAACTTCCCTATGCCACTACTTTTGCCAATCAGTACAGCTCACTGAGGTTGCTCAAGTTCACCAATAACATGTCAAACATTACCCTCCAACCCCTTTTTAACTATTAACTTAGGAAACACTGAGTGACTACTGTGTGGCAGACACAATGGTCAACGTATTAGTCCATTCTCACAGTGCTAATAAAGACATACCCAAGACTGGGCAATTTATAAATGAAAGCCGTTTAGCCGGCTCACACTTCCACATGGCTGGAGATGTGTCGTCATCATGGTGGAAGGCAGAAGAGGAGGAAAGGCATGTCTTACATGGTGGCAGGCAAAAGAGCAGGTGCAGGGGAACTGCCCTTTATAAAACCATCAGACCTGGTGAGATTTATTCATTATCACTAGAACAGCACAGCTCCCATGATTCAATTACCTCCCACCGAGTGCTTCCCATGACACATGGGGATTATGGGAACTACAATTCAAGAAGAGATTTGGGTGGGGACACAGCAAAACAGTATCAGTAAACAAGGCAGATATGCTCTCTGGCATTGCAGTTTGAGGTTATAATTGAGCAGCCATGAGAGACGATTTTTAAAAAGCAATTATGTTAAAGGTTAAAGTGTTATTTTAAAGATTTCAAATGTTACTTTAAAGGAGTATGCAATAGAACACATACCCTAGTCTAAGGATATCAGCCTTCCTAGAGAAAGTGACAGTGAAACTGACACTGAGGACCAGGAGCAGGAACGCCCCAGGCAAGAGAACAAGACATATTTTAAAAAGCAACAGACGTTCACTCAGGTTGAAGCTTATGGGGTGGAGGTGAGACGGAGTGAAGAACACAGAGCAGGCAGAAGATGAAGCTGGAGGTGGACAGCTGCTTCATTATGAAGGCTCACACTGACAGCACCATCAAAACACTTTTCTATTCGCTTGACGTCCATTTTGCAATTTCCCATAATAGGCCAGTACCATTTATTAGAAAATAATCAGTGATGTGCCACCTTAGCAGGTGTAACACGTTCATGCATTTTAACAGGAACTTTGTGGAGGCAATGCTTTGATCAGAAAGAGTGATAAATGAGTGAAATTTTCAGGCTCCAAGACAAGCCAGTGGAGAAAATCTTTGGGGTTAAAATGAGTTTTCCACTACTTTCATTCCCTGTAGTTGCTGTGTAACGTACCAGAGCATTCCAGTTATCTAGTCAGCATTTAGTTATCTAGTGAGAATAATTATCACTAAAAAATACAACAGTGTAAGACATGTACTACATGCCATTACGATTATCCTCATTCTCAAAGATCTAGCATAATAAATTGAGAAAAAGAAACAAAAAACAGAAAAAGGTGGAAATAATTCCTTGCATATAACTGTTTACATGTAAAGCCCAAAAATATTGAGCAAAAAATTACAACTACTAAGGTAGTCAGTCATAAAAATATAAAAACAATAGCTTTAATAAATCATGAGGGACCAGTTAGAAAACCTAACTGAAAAAAATTCTGCCAAGAATAAAATTCATGAAGTAGCTAGGAATAAACTTAAGAAAACTAAAGTAAGGAAAGTACAAAATTTTGCTGAGAAGTGAATTACAACTGAAGAAGCAATATGCTCTTGCAATAAACATTGTCAAGATATTTCTCTCACTAATCCCTCTAAAATGTAATCCAATTTAAGGAGCACATGAAAGATAAGAATGTAGAGAACTTGAAGAAAATATAGTTGAATGTATAATTTCCTCATAGGGAAGGTATTTCTAACCTACAAACCAGCAGAAATCATGATTTAATTGATAACCTTGATTACATGGCAACACCACCAAGCAAAATTAAAATGATAAATGGATAGAAAAGCACCCATCATACAAAACACAATACTATCATTCAAATGGAAAGGACTTTCGGGTACCCACAAGAGAAAGATTAACACAACAAATTGAAAAATGGGCAAAATACATTGTACTGAGCATTCTAACCACTGTGTCCTTGTGTCCTGGCTAGAGAAGCCAATTCATCCACAGCCCCTGGAAGGAACAGACCCCAAGAGCCTCAGCTCTCTATGCTGACCTCAGCTGAATGGACCAGGAGTGACCAGCTGATAAAACTGATCCAACAGACTGCTCACTCTAGAAATCTGGGCCGCGGACACCCATGGCACTTAGACTATGACTGGGTACCTGAACTGCAAGGTCACATAAAGCAGGGGCTGAACTAAGTGGCACGGCACATCAAAGCCAGGTAGGATGAAGAGTTATATAGGGGAACAAAGATGCCATGAAAAAAGGGAGAAATCCAGCATGCAAAGCAAAGCAGGACAGCAGAGATGGCAGAGAGAGGGAGACCCTCCAGTTCTCGCGTCCAGGAGGTCTCACTGTCCCCTGCATCCTGTTCTTGGATATAAACCCAACGCCTGTGACATCCATCCAATACAGTTAGTTCAAGTAGGCTTTCAGTCCACTACAACCAGAGTCTAGACCAAAACAGATGTGAGCAAGCAATTCATAAAAAAAGGCTAAGCAGATAAGAATTGGACACGTGGAAATAAAGCTTATCCATGCCAAAGACATACAAGCTAAGGTACTCAGATAGCTTTTTCAGCCATTAAATTGGTTAAGATAAAAAAGCACTTAGACAAAGGACATTGAAGCATGGGAAGAAATACAGGCACTCATACATTAAAGGCAGAAATACAATCTGATATATATGATCTAGGTCTAATAACTCTTAAAATATGCATATCCTAAGAACCAGCAATTATATTTCTAAGTATTCATTTGAAGAAAAGAATCATAAATATACCCTAAAATTACTTAAGGGTATTTACTGCAGTGATAATTACAACAAGACCACAAAAAAACAAACTTAAAACCTATCAGTGTTTTTCAGGCATTATTTATCACCTTTATGACTTTTACAGATCCTTACACCTCATGTATTGATTTACCATTATTAAGTCAGGTCATGATTTTTATTTAACTTAGTCTTCCAACAAGTATTTATTGAGTGCCTACTACCTTCCAGGAACTTTTCTAGATTCAGGAGTGACGAAAACAAAACAAAAATCCCTGCCCTCATGGAACCCACATTTTAGAGGACAGACGGATGATAAGTAAAATACATAGTATGTTGGTGATATAGCCAAGGGGCGGGCGGCGGGGGGAAGCAGGCAAGGAGAATATGAGAACTTGCGAGTTAAAGAGTCATAATTTTAGAAAAGGCAGCTAGTAATTGCCCAACAGAAGAGAACCATTAAAAAATGTGAAGTGGAAGAGCAGGGTTCTGGGGATGAACATTTCAAGAAGAAAGAAAAACAAAGGCAAAGGCCCCGAGGTGAAGCATTCCCGGTGTGCTCAGAAACGGGCAAAGAGGCCCATACAACTGAAGCAGAGTGAGCAAGAAGAGTGGGAGGAGATGAGGCCACAGAGTGGCGTATGCTGTGTAGATGGGGGGGGCGGATCGTGTAGGGACTTGTAGGTCACGGTGAAGACTCTGGCTTTGACTCTGAGATTGAGAAGTCAACAAATTGAGAAAAGACTAAAGCAGGGCGTTAGTTGCAAAGATACTGGAACAAACCGTGGTCACTTGGATCACTTGGATGAGAGTGGCATTCGGAGTGCTAACACAGTTGAGATATGAGTATATTTTGAAGGTAGAGCTGACCAAATGGCGACATGCTGAATACTGGAGACCTAGCGAAATCACCTGAGTGAGATGCTGAAAATATGCTGGAGACTCCCCCATTTAAAGGGCTTTCAAAGTAACCGAAACTCTGAAATCATGTTTGATGTAGTAGTTAGAATTTCAAATACACATAGAATAAATATGTAATTATTAAAAATCAAACATGCTCAGGTGTTCCCTACAATTATCTCAAATATCATCAATGGTTTCTGTAACATACTTTTGGAATTCCTTACTTTAAATAAACCAGATACCTTGATACTATAGAATACCAAAAGGACATTAACTTACGTGGATTTTATTTATCTGTGCACATGCGAACTCAAACACAAACACACAAAGGTTGGACATGCATATATTAACACTAAAATGGTAACAATACTAATTTTTAAATAATGGACTAATAGATTTATTTGCTTCTTTGTGCTTTTCAAGTTGTTTTCAATGAATATATACAGTTGTCCCACGGTATCCATGAGGGGTTAGTTCCAGGGCCCTTTCTGGATATCACAATTTATGGACACTCAAGACCCTTATATAAAATGCTGTAGTATTTGCATATAGCCTACACACATCCTCCGGTATTCTTCAAATCATCTCTAGATTACTTATAATAACTAATACAATGCAAATGCTATGACAATAATTGTTTTTCTGCAGTGTTTAGGGAATAATGACAAAAAAAAATTTGTGCATGTTCAGGACAGAGTCAACCATCCTCCCCTGACTCCCCCAATATTTTTGATCCACAGTTGGTTTAACTAGATGTGGAACTCACAGATAGGAAGAGCTGACTGTACTTTGCTTCTAAAAAAAGTTCAAGTTTCTTAAGTGTTTTTTTTTTTCTTTTAAACACACATGCAAAACTTGTCAAATCAAGTTTTGTTCCTGGTTTGATCTGATGGCAAGGCTTTTAACTAGACATTCAGAAGGAGAGAAAGGGACTGGGCTAGGGGTCTACAAGGTAGGAGTGAGGAGCTATGGTCAGAAACTAGAAACTGAATCCCAGATAGCAGCGACAGAGACAGCACATATATTACCAAAAAGTGGATGGTGTATCACATGCAAAAACTCAGCATCCAGACACTATAGGACAGACAGCGAATGCGAGATGCTCTTGAACCAGCGATGACCCAGCTCTGGGTCACTCACTAGACCAGGCACCAGCTCTCCACTGACACTTCACTGCTTTGTGGTAAACACATCTTCCTGACACAAGCCAATAGTATGACACCATGTATTTATAAACTACTCAAATGCTTCCAAGTAAACATCACTTAAAACAGGTAAAATAAACATTCATATGCATACGCCAAGCTCAAGAGGAGGAGGAACAAGTTCAATAAAAATCAGAGTGCGCTCTAAAAGAAACTCATCATGCTTCTGCTCTCTGTTCTAATAGTGTAATCCTCATAGGTAACTGGGATTAAGTGGAGGTTTTAGGTCAAATCATTTAGTTCTTGATGATTTTTTTTGTGTTTTTTTTTTGTTTTTTTTGAGACAGAGTCTCGCTCTGCCGCCCAGGCTGGAGTGCAGTGGCCCGGATCTTAGCTCAATGCAACCTCCGCCTCCTGGGTTCACGCCATTCTCCTGCCTCAGCCTCCCGAGTAGCTGGGACTACAGGCGCCCGCCGCGTCGCCCGGCTAGTTTTTTGTATTTTTTAGTAGAGACGGGGTTTCACCGTGTTAGCCAGGATAGTCTCGATCTCCTGACCTCGTGATCCACCCGTCTCAGCCTCCCAAAGTGCTGGGATTACAGGCGTGAGCCACCGCGCCCGGCCTAGTTCTTGATGTTTTAATACTAACTGGCAAAAGATGATAAATGTAGATAGTAATTGAAATGAGACTAAACTCTAAAAGTACTCTAGGCCAGGTATGGTGGCTCCATCTGCCATCTCAGCACTTTGGGAGGCTCAAACAGGAGAATCACTTGAGCCCAGGAGTTCTAAACCAGCCTGGGCAAGATGGCAAGACCCCATCCCTATATATTTACAATTTAAACGTGTCAAAAAAAAAATAAAAGCACTAGTCATCTCTGAGATGTTCAAGTAATTCTCCACTTGAATTAAGAACAAGGATGGCGGCCGGGCGCGGTGGCTCAAGCCTGTAATCCCAGCACTTTGGGAGGCCGAGGCGGGTGGATCACGAGGTCAGGAGATCGAGACTATCCTGGCTAACACGGTGAAACCCCGTCTCTACTAAAAATACAAAAAAATTAGCCGGGCGTGGTAGCGGGCGCCTGTAGTCCCAGCTACTTGGGAGGCTGAGTTGGGAGAATGGCGTGAACCCAGGGGGCGGAGCTTGCAGTGAGCCGAGATCGCGCCACTGCACTCCAGCCTGGGAGACACAGCGAGACTCCGTCTCAAAAAAAAAAAAAAAAAAAAAAAAAGAACAAGGATGGCTATTCACTAACCTCAATCAGACCCATGATTTGTTTGATCTTGAAGATGCCATGTCGTCTATCAGGCAGATGGCCAGTAGGTAAGGGGAGAGTCACTCTGGGATGAAATGATAGAGGACTGTTTAAATACCTGTCCTGTACAGACACAGCTCTCTAATTTCTCTACTAAAGAGCATAATTATGAAAGGTTTTAAGTTATCTCAATCAAATGAATCATATGGCTTAACTCGTTAAAAATTCGTGAAATTATATAATGCCATCTGACACAGCTGACACCTGTATTCACCTTATAACCCTGAGAGGTGCTTTTAATTTCTAAAACAATATTCTGCCAATGACAGTAGCACTTTAGTTCTGATTTCATGTAGAGTCATGGCTTTATGATGTGATCAAGAAACATTAAGTACAAAAAATTACCTAAAGGTCAGTAACGCCTCACCACGCGTGGCAAGGGAACCAAATGGGTTTCCATGAAAGGAAATCATCCGACCCTCCTTTCTTTGTGTCTTCCGCTTTACAGAAGCATTTCTGTGCTTCATAAATCTAAAGATTACTCAGTAAATGTATCCTATCCTCTTTAAAAATAAATAAATGAAGTTGGGACAACTAAGTATGTGCAAACCAAAGTTCTGTGTTTTTTTTGTTTTTTTTTGTTTTTTTTTTTTGTGAGACGGAGTCTCACTCTGTCCCCCCTTGCTGGAGTGCGGTGGCCGGATCTCAGCTCACTGCAAGCTCCGCCTCCCGGGTTCAGGCCATTCTCCTGCCTCAGCCTCCCGAGTAGCTGGGACTACAGGCGCCCGCCACCTCGCCCGGCTAGTTTTTTTGTATTTTTTTTTAGTAGAGACGGGGTTTCACTGTGTTAGCCAGGATGGTCTCGATCTCCTGACCTCGTGATCCATCCGTCTCGGCCTCCCAAAGTGCTGGGATTACAGGCTTGAGCCACCGCGCCCGGCCAAAAGTTCTGTTTTTAAAAATAATGTTCAGGCCGGGCGCGGTGGCTCACGCCTGTAATCCCAACACTTTAGGAGGCCGAAGCAGGCGGATCACGAGGTCAGGAGATCAAGACCATCCTGGATCACACGGTGAAACCCCGTCTCTACTAAAAATACAAAAAAATTAGTCGGGCGTGGTGGCGGGCGCCTGTAGTCCCAGCTACCTCGGGAGGCTGAGGCAGGAGAATGGTGTGAACCTGGGAGGCGGAGCTTGCAGTGAGCCGAGATCGCGCCACTGTACTCCAGCCTGGGCCATAGAGCAAGACCCGTCTTAAATAATAATAATAATAATAATGTTCAAGAAAAAAGTAAGACTTCAGGGGCTGACAAGCCAGTTAGCTGCATTTCAAAAGGTTTTGTCACTGGGTCTTATTTGTTTCTCAATCATCTTAATCACTCTCTGAATATTAAACAGATGAAAAGCCTGAGGAAAAGGCTTATCATACAAATGGAATGACAGACAACTGAAAACCAACTTTAAAATAAACAGAAGGGAGAGGCCTTTAAAAAAGGAACTAAAGCTCCAAACACCACTTCCTGCCCCCGGCTCTCTCCCAAACAGCCAGGCTGCGGCAGCTCATCTTACCCAGAAGAGCTGCAAAAGCTTCCCAGGACCTAAGTTGAGCACAGACACACCATTTACAAGCGTAAGTGTGGTGAGTTCATCAGTTTCTGGCATTACCAACACACAGCATGGACAGCAGAGACGTTTCAAGTCCAAATTTTCTCCGTTGAACTTTTAGACGCAAACTTAGCTGAATGTTTCTATGTTTTTATAGGAAAATATTTTCTTAAGCATGAAAGAGGATAAACACCAAAAACACGAGGGCCAAGTTTGCCTTGTAAAAGATCTATTGTCAAAAGGTAAATTGCCCTGGCATCTCTTGCAACATCAGAACACCTCCCATTTGCTTTTCCTCCCACAGCTCCTCAGCTCTTTAAAGGTGGAGTCTGCTGCAGCCAAGCCAAGGGGAATGATTGTTCCGGGCAGCCGCAGAGGCGGCCTACCTTAAGGAGGAACACTTCTGCAGATGTAAGCAGGAACCAGGTTTACTCACCCCCTGCGAAAAACACGTTTCCTCAGAAGGTTTCGCAGTTCCAGTAGTTCTAGAACACACCACTCACCATCAGCATCACCAGAGTAAGTCAACTCAACGCGGAACTCAAGTAAAATCAGAGTTATCCTCCAAGTATCTTACTCATCACGCAAAGCGAGACTTGGGCTTGGCTGTAACTCTCCCATGACACAGGGATGACACAAATGAGCTCCACACTGTCTTCCCTGCCTCCCACACAGTCGATGGCACTGGACTGACAAATGTGGTAGTTACTTAGCAATACTTTGTGGTTATCTCACCCACATCATTCACAGAGACAGACAGTGCCACCCTTCCATAAAAACGCCTCTCCTCCCACACACTTGAATCCTACATAGTAACTTACGTTATTACATGGAGGAACCAAATACTGGCTTGTGCTTAGTAGAAAGCAGTCATTCCACAGACGTTTAAGAATCCAACAGCTGATAGTGTTGTTCTCTAGGTCTTGAGCAAAATCACTCCACAGTAAATCAAAGCAACGTGACTGCCAAGTGAGTAAGCCACAACTGCTTAGTGAGAACTACCACCCACCTGAAAATGTCCCCCCCACATCATTCTAAGCAGCTAAGCCTCAAGCCCTAAATCACTCTGAGTAATAGGTGGGGAGGTTGTGGGGGGGGTGCCTTAAACCAAAATGTCTCAAACACTTGTGATGACCATGTTACCCTCCCAAAGATGACCTGAGGGGGCTGGTAGGGTTGGTACAGACATTCTACTACCCTTAAATGAATCCTAGTTGGTCTACTCAGGCTGAGAAAAACATTTCAGTGGGATCCATCAAGAGCTTTCATTTGTCTCCACTGCCATTCAAAGCATTCAGACAAAAATGATAGTCAGTGTTTACTAAGCCCTGGCCATGTTGCAGGTTGGTCTGAGACGTTTACAGGCATTAACACATTTAATCTTCACAATCCTGCGAAGTAGGTATTATTAGTATGTCCACCTGGCAGATGAGGAAAACAAGGCACAAGTGCTAGGTTTCCCATAACATGGTAGTCCAGCGGCAGAGCTGGGATGTTTATCCGGGCAGTTTGACTTTCAGAGACCACGCCCTGAACTACAGCTTATCCTGCCTCTCTGGGAGAGGTCTGTGAGGTCAGTGTGGGATAGCAGATTCGCAGACAGCGGTCAGACTGGAAAGGCACATGATGATAATATTCTGGAATATAGAATATATAAAGAGAATTCTAGTTCCAATTTCACTATTAATGGTGTGACATTGGGCAAGTTGCCACAATTCCTTGAGATCAGTACATTCATCTGTGTGTGTGTGTGTGTGTGTGTCTCTCTCTCTCTCTCTCTCTCGATAGATGAATGTACCTTGCACCTCTAAAATTCTACTACAGTCTACTATACCTGGTAAGGTTATTAGAATACTATGCTCCATTTTAAAAGTACTAAAACAAGAATCTAAGTAGAGGATAGAAAGCAGAAGAAAGTCCCGTGATTTCTGTTGGGTAAAAATCAAGTTTACAACCCAAACCACCTGCTAAGCCTGTGACCAGCATTGACAACTCAGGCCTAAGACAGCTAGGTAGCATCCACACTAATTGGATGGCTTAGCAGACTGCTGTGTTCATTGTGGCTGGCTAGTGTGTATGCCAATATTCATGCATGCTCAGGCACTGCGTGGAAAAGAAGTCTGCTGTATCTTCTTAGAGAGGGCAGCCCACTAAAAAACGACAACCTGGGAGTGCTGGGGAGGCCCAGAGTGGGGCTCAGCAGCTCCTCACTCAGGCTCTGACAAGCCTGGCAGCTGTACTTTCAAACAGCTGGTACAACTGGAAGTTCTTAGTAATACTTTAAGAGTGTCTGCTATTTAAACACACACACACTGAATTTTAACACTCACTAGCATGGAGAGAGCAGACAGGGCTCTCTAGGTCCCATGTAGAAGAGCAGGCATTGTCTGAAGTGGGTAAGAGGCAGGACGCTGGTGAATGTGTGGGCTTTTCCAGGCTGTGCCCAGCTAGTATCAACCAGTCATGCCTAGGCGACTCCACTCTAATGAAGATAGCCAAAATTCTTTGAGTTTTCAAGAGACCCTCATCTGGGGCTAACATGAATGAACTATCTTCAGGAAGCCTCAGAAAGACAGGCAGAGAAAGATTCTTCTACACCATTCCACCTGGGGCAGAAGCCCTGAACACATGAGGATGACAAAATCAATCTCAACACGTTAGCTAGTAAAGACGCCCTAACTCCTTCAATCAAGTCTTTAAAAAAAAAATTAGACCTTTAATATAAAACCTACTCTATTTCTAAACGGAATACTTCAGACCAGTGAAGAGGTAGGGAAGGAAGAGCTACCAGAAGCCTTGCCCACGTGTCACAGGAGCAGAAAGGCAGTGGACGGCCCTGTTCTGCTCTTTCCAAGGCCAAAAACTCAGACCTCACCATCTTCCGACGTTAACCAGGATTTCCAAAGTCTTGGAATACTGAGAAGCAAAAAGTACCTGAAGCCTAATGCTGGGTCCATAATGAGCCTCCAGTCTGCTGACTGAGGATTACACCAACTAGCATTTGGCCCATAGCCAGAGCAGCTTAGATCAAAGCCACAGCTACTCTATGTGGCATCACTACGTGAATTCCCATAAACCCAAGGCAGCTGAACACTGCACAGTTCCAAAGTCTACATGCCTTTTTATAACCCTTTTGTATTGTAGAGACTACTTAGTAAGACATAAAAAATGCTCTCATAAAGGGTTTACATGGGAAAAACATTTTTGGTTCTCTTTGAGAGCAACCTGGATAATTTAAGATAAATAGCTCTCACAAAATTGTATGGCTTTGGCCGGGAGCGGTGGCTCACACCTGTAATCCCAGCACTTTGGGAGGCCGAGGCAGGCAGATCACGATGTCAGGAGATCAAGACCATCCTGGCTAACACAGTGAAACCCCATCTCTACTAAAACTACAAAAAATTAGCCGGGTGTGATGGCGGCGCCTGTAGTCCCAGCTACTCGGGAGGCTGAGGCAGGAGAATGGCATCAACTCAGGATGCAAAGCTTGTAGTGAGCCGAGACGGCACCACTGCACTCCACACTGGGCAACAGAGTGAGACTCCATCTTGGAAAAAAAAAAAAAAGTTATATGACTTTACTAGTATACAGACTATTAATATTCAGTGAAGAAGAGCTCCTCAGCAAAGGTTTTAGATAAACATCTAATCAGGGATGAATGCACTGATTAAACAGAGCCTCACGCAACATTAAGGTACAGAAGAAGCCTTTCTCAGAAGTTCCCTCTTGCCGGAACACATAGAACCAGGGATGGACTTTCCTTGAGCAAAAACCCATGTATTTTCATATTATTTTAACTTTCATAAAGAGAAATTCAGTTTCCGTGTTACTTTTTCCACAGTCAATGCACCACTCTAAAAGGCTGTCTTTGCTATAGCTGTTAATAAAAAAACAAAACCATCAGTAGGATGAGAGGAGCCCAGTAGCAAAAGTTATTGCTCTAGGTAGACAAGTTCCAGCATGAGGAATCAGAATCACCATACCTACAAATCTGAGCAATATTCAAAGAATATTTTAATTTCTCCATTTTCTTCCCTTTCCCTTCACATAATGAAGTAATCTAACAGGTATTAGGAAACCCTCCTCCAGGGAAAGATACATCAGAGCACTCTGTATTCTGGGTTTATAACACGCTTTCCTCTTCTAATAACAGCTTTGAGATACAATTTCAGTCCTCACCTAACACACCTGACCCAAGGGCATCAAAAAACAGTACAAAGAACAGAGAAGCAGAAAAGTAATGAGTGGGCCATACTGTTATCTGTTGCTAATCTGGGCTTTGTGATTAAGGGAAATAATATAAAAAGCATGGTAAAATAGAGGTATATTCAAGTACTGATGATGGTGGGGGTCGTGGTGATGATTCACAGCTGACATTTATTGTGCACTTACTGGTTCCAGGCACCATGTTAAGGACTTCATAAGCATTTTATCAATTGATCCTGACAATATCTCTAGGAAGTAGGTATTACTAGAAACACTTTATAAGACAGACTTTTTTTTTTTTTTTTTTTTTTTTTTACCCAAGGCAATATTGTCAGGAAATGGGCTAGCTGGGCTATGTAGACAAATATCCTCATTTAAAAAAACAAGGTTAACCCTACACAAGGTTCTGCCCACTAGGTTTTGAGTTCTGGTCCTGTAAGACAGATGCCCAGCAGCTAGCTCTATGGGGTTCCAAATTTTAGCGTAATTATGGAAAGACTCCCATCAATATCCTTTAACTCATAAATTACCTATAATTATCTAAGAGCTGTATCTCCCCAGGATTAAAAACTAGAGCAGTTCTGATCATTAGTCTTCAAATATGAAGGTACCATGGAAAGAAAGAAAAAGTTTGCCTTCTCCCTGGGGTCCTCTGAGAATTCTAAAGAGAGTGAATTTTTTTTTTTTTTTTTTTTTTGACAGAGTCTCACTCTGTGGACCAGGCTGGAGTGCAGTGGCACAATCTCGGCTCACTGCATCCTCCGCCTCCCGGGTTCACGCCTTCCTGCCTCAGCCTCCCAAGTAGCTGGGACTACAGGGGCCTGCCACCATGCCCGGCTAGTTTTTTATATTTTTAGTCGAGTCGGGGTTTCACTGTGTTAGCCAGGATGGTCTCGATCTCATGACCTCGTGATCCACCTGCCTCGGCCTCCCAGAGTGCTTAGATTACAGGCTTGAGCCACCGCACCCGGCCTTGGAGGGTGAAATTTTTTTACAAATTCATCTTTTCCCTGTTGTATTTCATTAATATATAAATAATATGAGAGAGACACTTATACCTTCCATCAGAAACTCAAAAACTCTATTAAAGATTCCTAGGAGATCTAACACCTTTTCTCTTCTTAGTTCAAGGTCTTACATGGAAACAACTTTATCTTGACTAAACACGATCCCCCTCCTATCTACTATATTACAGCTCTTATCATTCTGTACCCTTGAGCGCAAACCACATTAAGATTGAATCACTTCTACTGAAAACACATTGATGCTAAAAAGGAAAAAAAAAAATCAGAACATATTCAATTTGTTTTCAATTCCTACCCCTACTCCACATTAAATAGGATGGACTGCTTTCTTAGGGAAAAATAAGATTATTAGAAAAGTTAGTTAGAAGTACAAAAACCAATGTATAAAGGAGATTGTTCACTTAGCAGGGCTCCTCTGCTATAGAAGGTTTTAACCAAGAGAAGAATTGTACAGTCAAATTTCAGAATAAGCTAGTCTGCACAGCATTTACTTTGGGTATAAAGAAAATGACATCACTACAGCATTGGGATCTGAAACAACTGTTTCATACAAAGCTGGTTACAATGATCAGTTCATTCCAAATTGGTGGGAAAGGCTTTGCACTAACTCCGGGAATGTACAGCCATGGATGGCTCAAAGCGCGTCACAGGAGTTCACACTGGCCTAGATTTTCTAAAATCTTGTTATGTAAAGAGGGTAAAATTTTAACTTGAGGGTAAGTATATCCTAAAGGCAAAACATGAGGTAAAAATATGGTATCTTGTCTATGAGAATATTGCTTTGGAAGTAAAAAGTGTATTTCATTGTTACCATTCTGATTTGAGATTCTGTTACTCCTAGAAGCTGGCAGCATAAATTATAGGTAATTTATGAGTTAAAGGGTATTGATCATAGCTATGATTTTGAAGAGGCGGCGAGAGGAACAGCTGTCATCTCAGCAGTGAGCCAAAGAAACCCCACATTTCCTGGAGTGGACGGCATCCCCTGGGCCTTTGGCAGCTGCATTGTCCCACTCACATGGTCCTGTCTGCATTCTCAGACTTAGTGACATTAGCAGGGTGGCAACTCCCTCATCAGTCCATCAGTCGTCACTTCCAGGTGCACAGCGGGGCATTCGGAAGACAGGTGCGTCCACACTGAGTGCGCTCTGGGGCCACCCCCACCGAAACCTTGTCAGCAGTGTCAGCCACACCCATGAGGGCTGCTGCAGCTCCTTCACTCCCTCTTCTCCCTCCCTGCTGCCCACAGCAGGAGTTTCACAGGCCCATCACAGCATCAGTTAGAAACAGCAGAAGAGGGTGGGTGTGGTGGCTCACACCTGTAATCCCAGCACTTTGGGAGGACTAAGCAGGAGGATCATTCGAGGCCAGTCATTGGAGATCAGCCAGAGCAACATAGCAAGACGCCACCTCTACAAAAAAAAACTTCAAATAAATGGCAGAAGAAGGGAACTCAAACTAGTCACTTAGTCTCAGGATTTAATGGGAAAGAATACTGAAGTTACTGTTTGGAAGAAAATAAACACATCTAAACGAAATCCTTTATCTCTCTTAACCAGGAGCACGAATAATTAAATGCATTTGTAATAATCTCCACTCGATACTGTTCACTTAAGTCAAAGGTAAGAGCCTAGCGAAAGCATTCCATTCTCTGGGAGTAACTAGAGCGGTATTCTTTGCGGAGATGGGATGTATTTTAAACGCTTATCAATTTGACTGCACAGTTACCCTGTGGAAGCGAAAGAAAAGAGACAGAAGAAAGATTTTCAGATTCCCTCATGATCAAACAACATTCTCAATAAGCCTTTTAACGCATGTGTTTGACCATATTGGTAGCAATACAAATGTTTTGATTGGGATATCGTTACCAGGAAGGCAAAGGTAATATTTCTCTAGAGAAACAGTGATGTTCCCTGCTAAACCAAACTCCAGGGCTCAAGGGCACAAGCAGCCCCTTCAACCTGAATGCCAACATTTAATAGAGGCTGTGGGGCTATGAATGTCTTTGAGACTTTTGAAGAAAAATCAAATGAACAAAAACGTAGGGGGCAGAAACTATCGGTACAAGTTTCTCCCGTGCCCTGGAGGGAGACATGTTCCTTGTGAAGGTACAGGGAGTTTGAAGGTTCTACTGCGACTCCTGGGGAAACTCACACTGGGAAGTCATGAACGTCTCTGGGAGGCTGTGTTCCAAGCAGAGAGGGACACAGACTGCTGACAAACGATCAAAAAATGCCAACACATCAGTACACTGACCAAAGGAACAATCGATTTTCAAACATTTAGTGGTAACCTGGACTTAGTGCTGTGCAAAAATTAAAAGACAGCATCTGCCTACAGAGAAGCTGCAGGACACACAGGACGCATCAGCGAAACCGACTGGTCTCAACTCCCTTTCCCCTCACTTCCCACATCTCCAGGGGTCTTGCTCATGAAGAGGGAAATTACAGGATGATGGCAGGTTGGTGCTGGAAAAAACCCTCAATTGTTTGGTTTGGCCCAACCACCTCATTTTGAAGATGAGGCCAGCTCAGAAATGGGTGGGTGACACAGCCAAAGACAGAGCTAATGTGAAGTCCCAGGAAAACCCCAGGTCCCACACTGCCAATCCCATGCTCCTTTAACTCTAAAGGGAAAAAAAGTTCTCCTCCATTTGAGCCTACACTATCCATGCCCTGGATGAGCAAGAGTCAAGAAACTCCCGATTTGGCCTGGACACTGCCTTTCACCTCCTGCATGCTGGTTTCACTTCGGCTGCTGAGGCACACGCACACTTCTGCTTTCATGCGAGAAACCACGCCCTTCGGAAAAGGGAGGGAGAAGATGCACCATCAGCCAGTCACTTGAGCCAAGGAAAAGAGACTGGAATATCATCTCCTACTGTCCTGGTGCTTCCCTTCCTGGAAAAGGTGCAGTTGGGGTTTCAAAGTAAGTCTCTCCAGTCAGTCAGCTCAGACTAAGATAACCAGTGGATGTTACTTCCATGAAAGAACAAGGCAAAACGTCAAGCCGCGGAGGCAGCCCAAGAAGACTGCAAACCAGCCGGAAGCGCTCTCTCCCTCCTTCCCCTTGCTCCGTCTTAATCACTGGGCAAGCTATGCGCACTGTTGCTACTTTTTTGGTATACTCTACCTGCAAGACCCTAATTGATCACAAAGAACTAATCTAAGGAGCCAGAATTCGTATGATTTCATACAGTCAAGTAATGAGTTTTTGGAGGTGGTATACACCATGTGAATTATTTAATCAAATTCAATTTTTCAGGTAAGTAAATGAAAGCTTCAGAGAGAGATGAAGAACTTAGGTATAAACAGAGCAGGGCCAGAGCCAAAGTCTCCTGACTGCCAGCACAATGTTCTTCTGGTGACCCTCTGTGCAACCCACAGACACAAGGCTACTACGGACATCAACCCTGGGATCAGAATCACGCTATCCTTGGGTGTGCAATGGCCACAGCAACCTAACAACTTAAAGTCCTCCTCCATGAATGACTAGTGAGACTCAGCAAGATAGAATGTGGGCTGCAGAAACAATAGGGGAGACATGAGCCTGGTTAAAGATTCAGGGAAGAAAAAGAACCATGATAACCCAAAGAATGTTGAAGATAAAGCAGACTGTAAAAGCAGGGAAGAGAAAGAAAAGAGGGGAAGGAACATGTGCCAGCAACAAAGCAGGCGAAAAGAACAGCATCAGACCACAGAAAAGCTAGCTACCGGTCACATGATACATAAGCTTTCGAGAGTCAAAAAAAAAAAAAAAAAAAAAAATTCCTAAATCCTGTTACTTCCTTTACAATGAAGTAACTTTCTCTAAAAGAAGGCATTCGGTGTTTAACCACGTTGGTGTACAGTTACATCAGACAGTCTTCAGATGTGTTTTCATAAAAGTGAATGCAACACAAGATAAACACAACTTCTACCCTAGCCAACGAAATGTGGATTTTGATACTTAATACATACAGGGTAGGGCAACCCCACCCTTGGCCGGCAACCGAGCATCTGCAGATGAATCTCTCAGCCTCTTGCCAGAGCTGGTCCCCTGGTTGCATGGCCCTGAGACCTCCCAAGAAGAACTGGGTGCCACAGGAAGAGATACTGCTGACTCAGGAGGTGGCCACCTCCCATGGAGAGGCAGCCAAGTCAGGCATGCAACTGAGAAGCAGCATGTAGCAGTGGTGATTACGTTTTAAACACTTAATAGACTGCGGCTCAGATTTAAGTGCTGTATGTTCTCTCTCTGTAGGGATGCTTCTAGAAATAGTCTTGAATGTGTAGTGGTGGGTACCTGTTTTTGTTCAACCTAAATTTCCCAATAAGATCGTTTTACTAAAAATGTTTTTCTCCTTTAAAGAAAGGAATTACTATGAAAAAACTGGGTTGTAAAATCCATGTTGCTCACTCACAGAGGAGTCCCAGAATGACCAGTAAACTCACCTGAGGTTGGGGAGGAATGGAGAGATGGTGGGGATTATGGCCTAGGTTGTTTATTGTCACATAAAAATGTAGCAACTGCCATTCTTTGGCTATATTTCAAGTGGATACTTCTTAGTTCCCTCATGTTTAAGCTTTTAAGAAATGCTCAGCTATGCAATTTCCACGAAGTCAATCAAGGATGAATTCAAAGCCGTAATGCAAGATGAGACATATTTGCTCTCAAGATGTCAGAAAATGCAAGGCCAAAATCACCTTACATCACCCTTAGGTTTATCTTCTACACCTGTTGGCCATATCCCACCTGCAGTCCCAAAGCAGCAATTACACAACTGGCATCTACATAGGTATTCATCTACTTGTTAGTAAATTATGCAAGGTAAAGGGATTTAGTCAAAAGTGGCAAATCCTAAATCAACAGAATTTTCACTTACATTCCAAGTGAAAGGGAGTAAAACAGAGAATCCCAATCACAGACAATTACTCATTCATTGATCTTCCCACACCATCTATCATTTCTACACGAAGAAACTTCGGCTCACTTCTTGGTGCCTGTCTAACCCTCCTGATTATTACAGTACTACTTTTGGTCATGCGCTACGCATCAGACACCTCAACTGCCTTCTCTTCAGTGGCTTGTATCAGCCGAGATGTAAACTACGGTTGAATGGTCTGCTATTTTCATGCTAATGCTGCTTCCATATTTTTCATTTGCCTCTTCTTACACGTTGGCCGAGGTTTATACTATGGATCATTTACATTTCTAGAAACCTGAAATATCAGCATTGTCCTCCTACTCACAACTATGGCAACAGCATTCATAGGCTATGTGCTCACATGAGGCCAGGTATCATTCGGAGGCGCTACACTAATTACAAATCTACTATCGGCCATGCCATCTATTGGAACTGACCCTATGCAATGAATCTCTGAAGTGGACTCTTTCCTCTTACTGACCTTGTCTTTTGAAACTATGATTCCCCTTATGTCTAAGGTAAACTTTTCTCCTTATATCTAAGGTAAACCGTTTCATCCAGAAGGACATCTTCTATGGGTCTCCAACACTTGGCCGAGCCATTGAGTTCCCCAAGGAACATGCTAGATGCTTAAGTTCTAGCAGCCAGTGACTGTCTCCCACTACTAGGGCTATTAATAAGCCTTCTGGTTAGTCAGCTGCACAGACAGATTTAACTCTTCTTGTTTATCTTTTCAGCAGCAAAACACTCAAGAAATACAAATGTTATCCTATTATTGTCATCTAGGAATTCGGTCTTGCCATGGGAAAGCCAGACTAAAATGTCCACACAGGATAGATGTACTCCTCTGTTCAACAAGAGATAGATAATAAAGAGTTTGAGGAAACCAGGATGGATGAAAACCATTGAAAACCAGAACCACAGCAATGCAAACATCTCCCACATAGCCTGGCAAAGGCCCCTCCCCTGTCCCAAAGGCATTATTGCCTCGTGCTGAAAGAATTATTCATTTTCCATGTCTTCTCATGGTGGCATCTCTATTTCAGCCACCAGCTGTCATGACATCCTTTTTCCCTGGCTCCCTTCAGGTACTCGCAGCTCCTGTAACAATGGATCTGAGACCCAGAAGCCCTGACCGAAGACGGTCAGCTTTGGATGATTACAAAACAAAGTGAGGTCAAGGTCAGCAGATTATAGGCAAGACAATTCGATACTTACCCTTCATACCCTGTCACCCTTAAGAGATTTTCATTTATTTAGTTCTCAGAAGTCAACATGGCATCTCAGCTTGACGTTCAGCTTCATTACTCACTTGCCCTATCTTTTCTAAGACAATTGTCCTAAGTTATTTAAAAGGACCAAAAATTGCCCCGTAAGACGATGAATGCAGCAAGGTAGAGGAGAAGTACAAAAGAAAGATAGTCATTATCTCTCCTCCCCATGCACAAAAGGTCTTGTAGCCCAATCCCTTCTGTAGATGGGCAAACTGAGGGGTCATGAGAGGACGCGACTTTTCCCAAGTCTCACCATCAATAGCAGAGTTGGACCAACCGAGGTTCCCCTGCTGAAAAGCAGGGCCTCAATAAAGGACCAGCTGAATCAACAAAAGGGAGTGGCTTCCTTAAGAACATGCTGGGCACAGACACTATTGCCCCCCTCCCTTCTGCATACAGGTTCTTATGCATACCAGGAGCATCCAAGAACAGAGGGGACACAAGATCTCCACAAAAGTGAGACAAAGTGCAAGGACACCAGAACACCAGACAGCTACAACTGTTCTTGGCCTCCGACGCATCAGCAATTCAGTCTACCTCGACAGGTAAGAGGAATAAACCGCTGTCCTTTGAATAACCAGTAAGAGAAACAAACCACAAAATCCACAGAGCACTCTGCAGTCCGTCTAGCACTTTCCCATCGTTATTTTATTTCATCCTCTCAGTAGTCCCACCTTGCAAGTAAAGAAACTGAGGACCAAAGAAGTCTTACCCAAAGTCACAGCTGGTAAACAATAAGGCGGGAAGTTGAGCCTACATCTTCCAACTCCATATTCAGCACCTTCTATTCTATCTCCACCCAATGGTATTCATGACAAAAAGCCAAATATAACAGTAGACCAAAGGGCCGACGGAACCACAGTCTCCAGCCAGCTAAACAATGACTAAAATCCCAGCTGGAACCCAACGCAGGCTCTGCCTCCCCAGGACTTCAGGACAGGATTCCACAGCGGGTTCAGACCAGCCCTCGGCTGAGAGGCAAGCTCTTCGAGCTCCTACAGGAACTGTAGGTTCATCACACGCCCCGCAACAGCATGGCTGGAGCTAGACCTGTCAAGCACATTCAGCTCTTGGTGACACAACCCAGCTGTGCAGGCGGTTCCCATCAAGGGAGCTCCAGACGTTCTGGACACTGTGCCACGGAACTGCAGGGAGGGACCGAGCTGCACAGGGAGCTGGCAAGCCCGACAGAACTTTCCCTACCACATCTGTACTTCTGCACCAATAAGGCACTTTCAAATCAGATCCCAAAGAGCTACGCAGATGCTGCCTCGCAAGGATAGACTAGAAACTGACAGTGGAGATTCCTTCTGGGGAGTGGGGCCGAAGCAACTTCCAATTGAACTTTTACCATCGGCATCATATTCCTTTCATAATATTTTTGAAAACTAGATCAAAATTCAGTGTAAAAGCCATAAGGATGATAGCTTACACTGGAAAGTGGTGAAGGCAAAAAAGAAACGGACACCAGATGATGTAAACTAATCACACAAGAAAACTGTTTTCAACAAGAGCTTTAGAAACACTGAATTAAACGTAAGAACTTTATAAAGTAGAACAAAGATTCCTATTTGCAAATTTTACAAAAATTTCCCTGGGCTGTAACAGAAGAAACTGAGCCATTTTTCAGGCAGGAAAAAAAAAAAAGTTTTTAGTACTTATTCTATTAGGCATTTTCACATATTTTATCTCATTTAATCTCAATAACCATGGAATAAAAATAATATCCACAAGTGACAGACCAGGAAACTCAGACCAGGCACTCAGAGAAGCTAAGCAGCCTTCACACAGCTGCGGAGCTACCAACTCTAAAGTGTAAAGACAGAAAGGGACAATCTTGGAATACAGGCACGTCCTTAAAAAGCTGCCACCACTGCTGGGCAAAGGCAACCTGCACCTACGGAAGAACCCAGACACGATGGCCAGGTCCTGACAGCCCTTTCTCCAGTGGGTCACATGCTGCCTATGGGGTACATGTGTACACAATGCAGCTCCCCACGTTTGTGATGAAACTGACACGCCCTCCCCACTACAGATGTTTTCACAAAGTGCTGATGGACTTGCACTAATCCACCCATTTTCCTCTCCCAGCCCCCAGTGCCACTGAAGCCTGCATTTGAGAGAGGCCCGGCTGAGATGAGAACAGAGGTGCTACTCTGGAACCTGGCCACAAGGAAGCCTGATGTGTTTACAGTATGAGTTTGCCCACAGCTTCAAATTCATCAACATCATGCTCTAACATCTAAGTCCTCATGTGCCTGACATAAGCACAATGTAAACATCTCAATAGCCAATGATCATTAACATTGACTGAACTCTTTTAGAGCAGAAACAACTATGGTAATTGCTTCCCAAGCACTACACACTAGTTAATCCTCACAGCCACCACCCCTCATGTTAGATACTATTATCATTCCTATTTCATTTATGAGGAAGCTGAACTTCAGGAGTGGTTAAGTAACTTGCTAGAGGCCAAACTGTAAGGAGTAAAACTTAAGCCTATGGGCCTATGACTCCTAAATCAGACTCACAGCCACCCTGCTTAGGCCTCTCATAAAATATGTTTAATGGCCTTTTTTTCCCTCAAGTATTCTGTCATTTCTTATTAAAGTTATGAAACAAAATGTCCAAACAGAAGAGGCAAAATTGTTATACTGATGGGCTAGCCAGACAAACGGCATTATAAAATACTGGAAATAGGAACTTACAAATCCGTAGTCAAGGCTAGAAAAGCCAATTTTAGCAATGCATACCCACAAATATGCCTGTTACAATCACTGACTACCTTGGAAGTTCAAGTCCTGGAGTTCTTGCTGGGTTTTGGATGGTCATGAATTACTCTTCAATTCCAGGCATCTTGAAAATGGACATAGTGTCAGTGGGCTAGGCTCACTTCCCCTTCTTTAGCATCCTTGACCTCACTTATCCCCTGCCTATTCAACGTAACAACAGAAACTTTCCCACAAACAAATCCTGAGGCTGAAATTCCCTCAACTCCAAAGGGGGGAAAAAACCAAAAAAACTCCCTATGCCCTCTTCATTCGATAACTGGTTAGTCTTTGAAGTTTCAGGCATAACATTGAATTCTAAGATGAATCATCTTCCATACTCACAGCACAGCTAACTTTCCCTTCAGAGCAGTGATACACCAAAATAAGAACGATAGCCTTCTGCAGTAGTCATTACGGACCTCACTACATGACCAAGCTCAAATTAGTGACATTCCACAGCCCGGATGAAGTTTCACAAAGGGTAGCTGGAGTCCACATGCAGTCTAGGTAGACCCAGCTATGTCTAAACACCTCAAAGAGCAGCACAACTCCATTAGGGAAAAATCTCATTTTGCCCAAACATTGTAGACACTGTAATAAACATACTCTTCATTTGTCATCCTTATTTAGAAATTAACATACGATCATGTTCCTAAGTCTTTCCCCTAGGATCACCTTATAATGCTTTTCATTTGAAATATTTTCAAATCTAAGGAAGTCTACACAATTACAATTATACATAATCCAGTACTGCCTAGGACCAGACAAAGGCAATAAACCAAATTCCAGTTACCTCCGTCAGCAAACAGTCTGCCCATAATTCTGTCACGCATTGAAGAGCATTCTCCCATTCCATCTGCTCAGCAAACTTTCATCTTCCGCACGGGCTCTTTTAATGTACTTCTAAAGCTGCTTCTGTTGCCAGTACAAACTGCTACACACTGACTCCACAGTGACATTCTCCCAGAATGCCACTGGATCCCTCAGGGGCTCAGGGATACGAACTTGAAAGAAGTTGAAGGAGGACGTCCCCCTCTTCCCAGCCTCCTCTCTCAACAGAGCTTCCCTCCAAGAGACCTGCTTCAAAAGTCCAGACCCAGTGAAGTCACTCATGACCTCACAAAACTCCAGTTTAACTCTTTAAGAGCCAGAGAGCAAGCTGACAGCAGGCAGAAAAGGCGACTGTCTACGCTTATTTGGAGTGGTTGCCTGTTTAAGGGAAAGGAGACATGCGTCCAGCATCGTTCAAAACAAAGTAACTTCGGCACTGATTTGGTTTAACAGCACTGAAGTTTTTGGAACAACTATTTTTTAGACTGCAGTTTCCTAAAGCACACACAGCCTGGTCCCAAAGAAATGACTGAAATAGACAACAAAATAGATTTAAGTCGTTTATATTATACACAATTCAGCTCTGTTAAATTCACACTTAATCTTATGTAACTTGTGTTTTTCTATTTTCATTTCTAGTTTTGGTTTTTCTGCTCGTGGATGTGAAAATATGTATTGTCCTGTTGTCCAAAGCCTGCTTCAGACACGTAAGTGGCCAGGCGACACTCACAGCTGTCAGACACAGGCAACAACTGCCACAGAAGCATCCGAGAAACCAGGGACAGCAGGAGCTGAGAGCCACTGGAAGCCGTGGTCGCCAGACCTAACCAATAGATGGCAGAGTGTGTGTCAGCCCCTAACAGAGAAAGACCAGCCTCACTTCAGTCCCTTTTCCACGCTTTTCCTTGAGCTCCTGCTATTTTTGTTGGGATATGGGGATTATCAGGACCTGGAGATTTAAGACTCAAAATTATTTTCTAAACAGAAGTTTAGGGTGTGGTCTAAACAATTCCCGGCCCCACCCTGACCTACTACATTAGAATCTGCATTTTAACAAGAGGTCCAAGTGGTTTACGTTCACGTGGAAGTTTTCAAAGCACTGGTCTACAATAGTGGTCCATGGAGCAAACCTGGAGTAGTAAAGCTACAGTGTTCTCAAATTTGATTGCACATTAGAATCAAACAGGGAGCTCCGTAAGCTTCTCATCTCTAGGCTTCACCGTCAGAGATTCTATATGTTAGAGTGGCCCCTGGACATGGATAGCTTTAAAAACTTCCCAGGTGATTCTGATATACAGCCTAAGTTGTCAACCCCTTGCTACTCCCAGATGTGGGCCTCAGACTCACCGACATCACTTCTAAACAGAAGTGGATAAAAATTATACGCTCAAAGACCATGTAATATGCCCTTTCAAGAATGTTCTGGTTCACCAGAAAATGATTATACTTACCATGCAGTAATTTTATTCCTAAATATATACCCAGCCTAGAGAAGTTCTTCCACGTGTGCCCAAAAGGCCACGTGAAGGCTCTGCACATCGCCACGCTGTCTGACATAACAAGACAGTCAAAATGCCCATAAATAGAAAAATGAAAAAAACAGGTTATAGTATGTTCACATAATGAATACTATACAGCAATTAAACCGACTGAACTAGGGCCGAGTCAATAAGAATGAATTTCGAATATTGAGAAAAACGGACAATCTAGAAATACAGGTATGTCCTCAAAAAGCAGCCACCACTTCTGGGCAAAGGCAACCTGCACCCATTAAAGAACTGAGACACAATGGCCAGTTTCACAAAAGGAAACAAGAGAGCATGTGTATGGAGTTGAAAAGCGTGTGAAACAACACTGTGTCACGATTACAGATGCACATCTCTAAAGGAATGATAAACGTCAGCAGCTCAATGAGGTTCACAGCTCATGGTTACTGCACTACCTAGGGAAGGAAACAGAGGAATGGGGCCTGGCGGCATAAAGAGGAGAGGAGTCTGCAATTCATCTGAAATGCTCTTATGTCCTAAGTGGGATGATGAGATGACAGGGGTTTATTATTGTGTACACTTTTTGGTATGCCTCAAATGTTACAGAAGCTTTAGAAAGCCAACCGCATCAAGGTTACAACCTCTTTGAGTGTAGCAACACCTGTTCAGTCTGGACGATTAACAGAACAGGAGGCAAAGAGGTTAACAATTCCCTTCACTCTCAAGTCCCCAAATCCAAGCAGCTGCTACTCCTTCTGCCATAGTTTAGCTCCTTCTATCTGACACGTCACCCTGCTCCATGCCACCCACAACCCTGTACACATAGCCAACTCATCCTTCACAGCCCACCTCAAAATGCAGCACCCCCACAAGGGCCTCCATGACATCCCATGATGCAAGTAGCCCCCACCTCGGAACCGTACAGCCTGGCTCTCTGCGCTCGGCACTAGAATAATTTCTGAAGTTATGGGATCTGCCTGTTTGAGAGACACCTTAATATCTACCATAGAGCATCTGCTCATTAAGTTCTTCATTCAACAAAAACTGAGTGCCCAATATGTGCTTGCCACTATGCCAGGGGTTCTCCAAGTCCCAATACGTAGAACTTGAGAAGACCACGGCCTAACAGAAGTATAGGCCTGTAGCTAAGTATAATACTTTTAATACTATGTGCTGAATCCTCAAACAGTTGCTAAATGAATGTCAACTATGAATAATGAACTTTTAGGACTGTTTCACAATCGTAACTATTCAATACATCTTATTTTCTCTATACTAAAGACTTTATAATATTACTCTTGACAAGAAAATACCCCCTTGTTTGCGTTGAGGTGGGCTTCTAAATAGAGTAATTACAAAGACAATAAAAGAATCTATCATTAAACCTCCTCACAGTCAAGGAATTGAAGGCTCTTAGAATTATTATTACAGAAAAACAACATCTCAAGTCGATTCGATTTTACCACAGTCCCTTCATACTAGGCGACTTTGAAGAGGTTTTAAAGATGTTTCCAGCACTGTTATTACTGATAATAGCCAACATTTATTGAGTTCTCATGAAGTGCCAGTAAATGATTTAGAGAGAGAATTGACTAAAATTTGAACCAAACCACTCCGACTTAAGGACCCACACTCTTCACCACCAAACCATACTGTTTCCTAGGCAGGAAAATCAAGCAACCTCTGCTGGTGTCATTTGGATGGACTCCCTGTCACCACCACACCAAAAACAACAGAAGAAATCATTTCCAGGTTCACAGCCAGGAGCACTCACTCTTACAAACCTCCATCAGGGGAATCGTCCTCTCCAAAAGCAGAGTTACCTTTAACAGCCTCACTCCCGCTGAGAAGAGGGACTGGCTCGACTTTGCATTCTGCCTCTAAGCAACTTCCAGTAAATGCCTCTCAAACTTCAACGTGCTCATGGATCACCTGGGAATGTGTTAAAATGCAAATTTTGCTCGAGCGGGTCTGGGATTATGTCTGAGACACGTTTCTAACCAGGCGCAGGTGATGTCTGTTAATCTGAGGCCCACACCTGGGAGCAGCAAGGGGTTGAGAACCTAGGCTGCACATCAGAATCACCTGGGAAGCTTTTAACGCTCTCCATGTCCAGGTGCCACTCTAACGAATACAATCTCTGACGGTGAAGCCTGGAGATGAGAAGCTTACAGAGCTCCCTGTCTGATTCTAATGAGCAATCAAGTTTGAGAACCACTGTACTACAGCTTTACTACTCCAGGTTTGCTCCATGGACCACTGTTGTAGACCAGTGCTTTGCAAACTTCCCCGTGAATGGAAACCACGTGGACCTCTTGTTAAAATGCAGATTCTAATGTAGCAGGTCAGGGTGGGGCTCGGGTCTCTGCAATTCTAATAAGCTCCCAAGTGAATGCTGTTGGGTGGCAAGATGGTGAGTAAAAACATCAGAAAATCGCAGGAGTTCAGTGTGTGATTTATAAGGCTTTCCTTTCTTTTAATTTTAGATTCAGAGACCAGTAGAATACCTGCAAACAGAGCGTCAGGCACAAGCGTAAGAAACAGCATATGAGGTATGGGGATAACGAAATGGAAGCATTTATCTAACATTACACAGGATAGTTTAATATCAATCCTCATTAGCATTCATAAGACACATATTTACCTTCCTTTGCACCATGGCCACTGTCTGTCTCAAGTGCTAAAAAATGAAGGCTCTGCTAACAGCTTCAGCCAATTCAATAGACAGACATACCTTGGATATATTGCTGGTTCAATTCCAGAATGCTGCAATAATGCAAATAGCACAATAGAGCAAGTGATACAAATTTCTGGATTTTCTGGTGCCGATAAGAGTTAGGTTTACGCTGTAGTTTCTCAGTGTGCAACAGCATTATGTCTAAAAACAACAGTGTACATACTTTCATTTAAAAACAAACTTTATTACTAAAAAATGCTAATGATCATCTGAGTATTCAGCAAGTCCTAATCTTTGCTGATGGAGGGACTTGCCTCAATGTTGATGGCTGCTGACTGATCAGGGTGGTGGTTGCAGAAGGTTGGGGTGGCTGTGGCAATTTCTGAAAACAAGACAAAAATGAAGTTTGCTGCATCAATGGACTCTTCTTTTCATAAAATATTTCTCTGTAGCCCGTGAGGCTACTTGATAGTCTTTTACCCACCACAGAACTTTTTTTTTTTTTCAAAATTAAAGTCAATCCTCTCAAACCCTACCACTGTTTTATTAACTAAGTTTATGAAATATTCCAAATCCTTTGTAGTCATCTCAATGAGGTGCACAGCATTTTCATCAAGAGTAGACTTCATCTCAAGAAACCATTTTCTTTATTCACCCATAAGAAGCAACTCTTCATTTATTAAAGTTGTATCATGACACTGCAGCAATTCAGTCACATCTTAAGGCTCCACTTCTCGTTCACTTGCTATTTCCACCATATCTGCAGTTGCTTTATCTACTGGAAGTTTCGAACCACTCAGTCATTCATGAAGGTTGGAGTCAACATCTTCCAAATTTCTATTCATGTTGCTATTCTGACCTCCTCCTCCCACAAATCACAAATGTTCTTAATGGCATCTAGAATGGTGACTCCTTTCCAGAAGGTTTTCAACTGACTTTGCCCAGATCCATCAGAGGAATCACTATCTATAGTGGCTACAGCTTTACACAATACATTCCTTCCAGAAAAGCTCAAAGTCAAAATTACTCCTTGATCCACGGCTTGCAGAATGGATATTGTGTAGGCAGGCAAGAGAACAGCATCAGTCTTCTTGTACAGCTCCATCAGAGCTCCCGGGTGACCAGGCATCTTGTCAATGAGTAGCAGTAGTATTTTGAAAGAAATCTTTTTTCCGTTTTTCCCCCCTAAGCAGTAGGTCTTAACAGTGGGCTTAAAATAGTCAGTAAACCATGCTGTCAGCAGATGTGCTGTTATCTAGCCTTTGTAGTTCCATTTCTAGAGCACAGGTACAGTAGATTTTTATTTTATTTTTTTTGAGACGAAGTTTTGCTCTTGCTGTCCAGGCTGGAGTGCAATGGCACCATCTTGGCTCACCACAACCTCCGCCTCCTGGGTTCTAGTGATTCTCCTGCCTCAGCCTCCCGAGTAGCTGGGATTACAGACACCCACCACCATGCCCAGCTAATTTTTGTATTTTTAGTAGAGAAGGGGTTTCACCATGTTGGTCAGGCTGGTCTATTGACCTTAGGTGATCTGTCCGCCTCGGCCTCCCAAAGTGCTAGGATTACAGGTGTTAGCCACCACGCCAGGCCACGGTAGATTTAAGTATAATTCTGAAGGGCCGTGGGATTTTCAGAATGGAAAATGAGCACTAACTTCAACTTAGTGTCACCAGCTGTATTAGCTCCTAACAAGGGTCAGCTTGTCTTTTCAAGCTTTAAGAAAAGGCAATGCCTCGTACTCTGTAGCTAAGAAAGTCCTAGACAGCATCTTTTTCCAATAGACGGCTATTTGGTTTACATTGAAAATGTGTTGTTTACTGTAGCTCCCTCTATCAATTATTCCAGCTAGATCTGGATAACTCGCTGCAGCTTCTACATCAGCACCTGCTGCTTCGCCTAGTACTTTTATGTTATGGAGATGGCTTCTTTCCTTAAACCTCATAAACCAATCTCTGCTGGCTTCCAGCTTTCTGGCTGCAGTTCCTTCACCTCTCAGCTTTCAGAGAACTGAAGAGAGTTAGAGCCTTGCTCTGGCTTCAGCTTAAGGAGACATTGTGACTGATTTGGTCTTCTATCCAGACCATTAAAACTTTCTCTATCCAGAAATAAGGCGTTTCTCTTTCTTATTATTCATGGGTTCAATGAAGTAGCACTTTTAATTTCCTTCAAGAACTTTTCATTGCATTCACAACTTGGCTGATTGGTGCAAGAGGTCTAGCTTTCAGCGTATTTTGGCTTTCAACATGCCTTCCTTACCAAGTTTAATCCTTTCTAGAACTTTATTTAAAGCGAGAGACGTGAAACTCTTCCTTTCATTTGAACATTTAGAGGCATTGCAGGGTTATTAACTGTCCTAATCTCAATATTGTGTGTCTCAGGGAATAGGGAGGGCCGAGGAGAGGGAGAGGGGGGCGGGAACAGTTGGTTTCATGGAGCAATCAGAACACACAAAACTAACTGATAAGGTTTGCCATGTTATATGGGCATGGTTTGTGGTGCTCCAAAACGATGACAATAGTAACATCAAAGATCTCTGACCACAGGTCACCATAACAGATTTAACAGTAACGAAAAAGCCCGAAATACTGAGATAATTACTAAAATGTGACACAGAGACACAAAGTGAGCACCTGTTACCAGAAAAAATGGCACCAACAGACTTGTGTGAGACAGGGCTGCCACAAATCTGTAATTTGAATAAAAAAAAAACACAGAGTATCTTCAAAGAGCAATAAAGCTAAGTGCAATAAAATGAGGTTTGCCTGTAGCTCTGTATTTCAGTTTACAGCAAGCTTATAAAGTGAAAAACAAGATTAAAGTACTGTAAACCAGCCCCTTTGGAGTTCAGGCAAATTTGTACTCCTGTGTAAAACACCTTCAGAGAACGATTTACTCAGGAAAGTCGGTGTCTTTTTTTCCTCCCCAAACCAAGGCTCGATGGATAACATCCAGTGTTGCAAATATGGTGCTAAGAGACCTCTGCTAACATGAATATCGCTTCCTTTAAAAGTTAAATAGCGTACTGATACAGGAATAAAAATATTGCTGTATCATCTCGATCAATTAAAGTATTAACCACCATTCCAGTTTTTATTTAGACCTATGATTCTCCTTGTAATCACTCATACCTCTAATGTCCGTTATCATTTGATGCCATTCTTTGATCAAAGCTCATCTAAGTAACAGGCACCCCACCATGCTCTTCACACCAATAGCCACCAATATCCAGGGAATGACTTCGGTTTGTTTTAAGGTTTAAACCACAGAGTTAGAATGTCTCCAGGAATAGCTATTTCAAATCCAGGACCATTTCCTGAGGTCATCGCTAATTTATAAAAGAGGAACCAAACAGGGAGGGCACAAGACCAATAGGGTGAGGGCTGTCTGAAGGGCACGGAAAGAACAACCAAGGACCCACAGTGCACTTAGCTTCCCTCCTGGGCTCCCTGACAATCGACCCACTGTTGGAGAAGGGACAAAGCACAGAAGAGCTGCCAGGAAACTGACCTTACAGGGCACATTTTCTACAGAGATGGCATTAGAAGGACACATAAGTAAAACCTAAGTGTTCTTGTGTGAGCCCCTCACAGTCCCACCCTCAGCCCACTCCTCACCCTTGAGAGCTTTCTCATGCCCACAGCTGCAAGTGTCACGTCTACAAGGGTGACTCCAAAGTCTCTCCAGTGACCTTCAGTGCCATATTCCCATCAGCCCTACACAAGTAACCCTCTCTGTCCTCCAATTCGACCTCTTTATATCTGATCCCACTAGGTGTCCTCCTACCAACGCTGCTGCTTCCCCCAACTCCAGTGGAGGGTTTCTTGCTCCAACCAGTCACCCATGCTTGAACTCTCACAATCATTTTGACTCAGCCCCACGTGTCCTAGAGTCAACCATTCATCAAATCCTTGCATCTTTCTTTTTACCAGGCTGTTTCTTATCTATTTTCTTATTGTTCCCTAGACTCTTAAACTACTGCAAAACCCATAATAGGTTTAAACTAAATATCCACAAACTAGAACTTAGCAAAGTCTTACCACAAAACTGTAAATTGGTTGATAAGGCTATTTCCATCTTACCAATAAGCAATCAGAAGTTCCACGAATGAAAAGACCTGCCCGAGATCAAGCTGCCAAGAAAGAGGATGGCTTCGCCCTCCTGTCTTCTGTGTCAACTCTCCAGGTCTATTCCACCTACCACAGTGCGCTGCGCTGCACAGAAAGAAGGTAATTTCTCAGGAAGCCCCGTAGTAAGTGTCTGGTGCAGGGCTTCTGTCCATGGCCAAGTGGCAGGATAACTTTTCTTTGGGTTACTACTGTCGTTGGTATTCATTTGTATTTAATGAGCTCCTACTGTGTACCAGACATCGTTAGGCCACTTGACTTTCTTTTCTTCATTTTTGTTCCATCTGATTAATCTCATTTGCTCCTCCTTCCTTTACAACACAGGTATTATTAATTTCGTTTTACACTTGGAAAGGGCCTCGGATTTTACGTACTTATTCATAAATACACACCTAGAAAGTGAAACAATTCAAAACCAGGAATAACTGGCTCTGAGACCTAGAAGAGCCCCTAACCCACATCACTGAGCAGGAACTCCTTTGTGGTTTAAAAAAATAAAATCAAGTCAGCATTATACTACTGTGGAAAGAAGCCAGAGAGAGAAAAATGAGAGCCTCTTTTTTGACCAAACAAATTTAAAATGTAGAAGAAAAGGATTAAAGAGATTACTGAAGCAACAGCAACCAGCTCATGAAGCCACGAGGCAGCAGAGCTTCCCACCACGAATGGCAGAAGAGAAGCCGGGAGCTCCGTGGGCAGCCAGATCTCTCCAATTTCACAACATCAAAATGTTGTTCTCTGTCACCAGCTTCACTAATGTCACATTATTTTTAATTTATTCTTTTATATTTATATATTATATTAAAGTGGCTTCAAGTTTAAACTGGGATGCTGAAACAATTTTTCAAATCACATTTCAACAAATTTCTACTTCTTCTTTCACATGAATTCTTCCTAAGTGGACAAACAATATGGATAGAGAAAAACTGAGGAAGAAAGAGAATAATTTCCAAACACTGCATTCCATTTGAGAAAGGGGAGAAAAAAATAAGAGCAAGACAAAAAAGTCCCCACAAATATTAAATTCAGAGTGAGCTGAAGACAGACTGAAGTGCTTCCCTCAGGCAGATCAGCTGCACGCAGATGTAATTCACCTGTTCCGCCGTACCGTTGGTATCCTGAGCAAGATCTGAAAGGAAAACTAGGAAGCTAAGATATAAAATAGATCTATCACACTACAAAGGTTATTTCAAAAACCAGCTTCATATATTTCAGGGAACCAAAAAAACAAGTTTCTGCCATGTCACTGTATTTGCTATTTCTTTTTCTCCTGTCCAAACCCAAGCTCAATGGAAATGGACAATATTCAGCTCTGTTGATGGTCACAGTGACATTTGTGCCTTAAGAACTTACTGATTGGAGTTGTGGTCATCTGCTGATAAGCCTGCGAGCGAGAAGCACCCAGACACAAAGGAACCCATTGAAACGGGTGTAACTGTAAGTCTCTAATTATCCTTTCTAATTTTGGAGCCATGTGACAGGACTTCACACAGCACCACTGAGCCCTGGTCAGCCTGAGTGCCATGTAGCTGGACCACACAGGGAGGGGATGCTTCTCTTTGCTTCTTCATTAAAATACTGTGTTCCATGCGTAGGGTGAGCTGTTTCTGGCTGACATGTGGCTCACGGATCAACAGGCAGGCAGAGCACCTGGGAGAATGTATTAGGCTGGTGCAAAAGTAATTGCAGTTTGCCATTGAAAGTAATGACAAAAACCTTAATTATGTTTGTGGCAACCTCATAGTCCGTCCAGATTTATTCCAGGATTTTAAGAGGCTTTTTCACCTTACACAGAGTGAGCTGCTTGATGTCACAAAGGTATTTAATACTTTTAAAGACAAATAGACAGGCACTCAAAAAAAAAAAAAAAAGTCTTTCCCAGCTGGATACTAGAATATTATAGATTTGGAATATTTTCTTCTTTGACTTGAGTAGGGAGAGTAACAGGGATGAACAATGTCCCTCTGGCCACCAAAGGACGGCTGAGCCCAAGCCTGGAAGGCATTTCTGAGGGAAAGAACTAAGTGCTACAACACCCCAGTCAGCTTTCCCCACCTCTCTCACCTTTCTTTAAACGAGCAGTTCAGCCGAGAACAATGTCATCCTGTGTTCAGAAAAAAATCACTGTCCAATACTGCCACTGAAATAATCTTTAATGACAAAGTAAAGACAGATGTTGAAACAGAAAAGGATTTAAAAGGAAATCGAGGCAATACCAAAGCAAATACATTTTTGTTTTGCTGAAGATACCTGGTCTTGTTCTAGATCTACCATGAAATCATTATCACTTGGTCCAGTTCAGCACAGTCCAGGAAGAGCACGGGCTCTGGAGGCTGACTGCCTGTGTTCGAGGGCTGAGCATGCCACTCACCATCTGTGTGACCTTGAGCAACTTACTCAGCCTCTCTGCACCTCGGTTTCCTTATTTGGAAAATTAGAACACTAATAGTTCCTTTCTTCCTCCTAGCTCATGATGAGAACCAAACATCATGTGTTTACTAAATAAATAAAACCTATGGGCTACATATGACACACAATTATATTCAGAGACTAGCTAAAGCAATATTTTTTACAAGCTAACGACTAACACTTTATACATTAAAATCAATACTTAATCTCCTTGGTTCACATCTCCCAAATATCAAGAAGGCGTGATCAGGGGAGAATTCATTAGTCTTATTCCTTGTCTTTTGTGCCTTCCTCAGAGCTCACTTTATCCCATGTGCTCAGTCCCCCACCTCTAGCAAGGAAGCAGGAAAGGCAGGTGAACACAGATGGAATGGAGGCATGGGCACTGCTTTTACTTATCACTTTTCTTTTGTAAACATATTAATACAATTGAAATTTTTTTTTTCCTTTAATTCTAACAGTTGGGCCCCCAGTGCTTGGCTGAAGGACAGGCTTAATACCTCAATGTCCACTTCCTTACCTCCGCAGAGGGATATTTCAACATAGATGAAATTTTAAAAGGCCAGCTCACGGATTGCTTTAAAAATATGTGGAAATATGTTTACTATTGACCTGGTAAATTTTCCCTCAAATTGAACGCATACACTGCCACCACCACCACCAAAAGCAGCTCTACATTGAGACCTTAGTTTCTTGAAAACAGATCATCTCAGACTTCCAGCTTTATCGACACATGGCATGAGAGAAATCAGATCAAAAGAAGAATAATAATATGAGAGAACCAACACCTAGCACAGTGAATGAATCTGGCCTAGGAGTCAGGTGACTTGAATTCTAGTACAGTATCTGTCACAAGACAGCCACGTGGCTTTGGGTAATATATCCCACCAAACTGGAATACAGATTCTATATTATTTAAAAAACTTTTTTTAAAAAGCTATCTGAGGCCCATTCAAGTAGTAAAATGTCCTAATTCTCTAACCCAGAATACTAACACAATTCTTTTGTGGTTGCAGCTTCTCCAAATCACCAAGGAAGGCAGAAGGGGTAAAGAAAAATATGAGTTTTCTAGTTTCCTTAAAATTTCTTAGGATCATTAAACCTGCCTTGAATAGAGGCATACATCAGAAAATAAAGCTTCCTCCACCTATAACCACGTATTATCATATGCCAACCTCAAATAACACAAAATGGGGGGTCCCACCAAGCTTGTCTGTCCAAGCCACTGGCAGTGCTCAGCGCATGGTAGGATGACCACCGTCAGGAATTGTACAGGAGGAGTGCCCGGGCTCGGGCAGAAGTGAGCTGGCACGTCACCAAGGTGCTTGTCACTCAGCACTAGAATGTGGTCCTTTACTACTAGACAAGATCTCCTGGTTTGACAATGAAGGGACACAGCTGAAACTTTATCTCAACACGGCCTGAAGGATACCACTGTTTAAATCTGAGATGCTAAAACACTATAACCTACTCCAATACTCTCTCCCAACTATTTAACTCTGTCCATCCTCGTGACTGGCACCCATGCTGGCCCAAACGATGACAACCTCCCATTCTAAGTGCACAAGCCGCACATTTAACAAACCTTTCACCCAATTCCTTCACTGATGTTCATCTCTTGGCTTCACTTACGACCACTCCCTGTAGCTTCTGCAGTGAAGCCTCTCGGCCCAAAACTCTTCAGTTCCCCAAACCATGTTTGGTCTGTAATATAAACAACTTCCACTCACCCTAGAAAACTGAGTTGGGATTTCCATGAAATTATCTGCAAACCTTTCCTACAGCATTTTATCGCAATTTGCAGTCCTCAGAGATGACGTTGAAAGGGGAGGACTAAGGTGGCACCCTCCGCCGAGGAGCACCGCCTTGCAGGGACACTGTTTTCAGGGATGCTTCCTCTCCAGGACTCTTCCACTGACAGACATTCTGATCTCAGAGATACAGGAAGTCTAGATGTGGACTAACCAGGCAACCAGTTCATATGCACACATTTACCCAGGCTCTGCTTTGTACCATGTCCTGTGTGAGGTGCTTTAGTCTCTATTAACCCTTTAAATCTCACGGCCTCACAACACACTGGATCGTTAACCCCATTTCGTAAATAAATAAATCAACTTTCAGAGAAAATAAGTGGCTTGCTCAAGTAATTCAGACCAAAATCTTGTTTTGACACCTTGTTCTTTTTATTCTCACTGTAACCCAATAAGACAACCGATATCCCCCAATCCATTTTCACAAGGAAATGCATTGCTACAGTGTCACAAGGTGCCAATCCTGAATTTGCTCATCCAATGAACTATTAACCTTCAAATTGGTTATAGAAAATGCTCAGCACAGGACAGACTGCCCAAAAAGAGAGGTGCATTGAAAACCTGTATTACTAGCTTTTTTTTTTTTTTAAACAAAAAGCACTGGTATTATTTCATATAGCTTTCAACAGTTTTAAAATAGTTGATCACCATTTAACACCCCCCACCAGCTCCATACAAACACACACACACACACACACACACACACACACACACACACAAAATATATCAAAACAAAATTCATAAAATTGTCACAGGTAGATAACCTGAGGATGACGAGCATGAAGAAATGAAATGCTGGGTAATCCATAAATAGATGTGGAATCTCCAGATGACAGGCAAGGTGCATACAACGTACAAAATGTGTCATTTTATCTCCCAGATAGACTAAAATCCTAAAGTAGAGAGAGAAAATAAATACACAGCCTAGACCAAGATATCAGCTCTCTCAAGCATCTGTCTAATTGGATCCTTCCTTCAACATGTCTGGAACAGGAGGACAGAATAGGACCTCTCAGAGCAAAGGACTGGAAGAGACTTTGCTGACTGCATAGTCCACCGCTTTAGTTTCCTATGAAGGAATCTCTGAGCTAATCAAATAACCTTCTTGAAGTCATCAACCACCCTCAGTGCCAAACTAAAGCTACGATCTCTCAGTGTTCTTTTCACAGCACCACGTCGCTGCCATTGTCGGAGCTGATATCTCACTCACCATCCCCAAATATTTGTTTGGTATCCAATTTATAGTCATCCAGGAAATACCACAGACTAAAATGATCACAGTTTGCCAATTTGACAAACCACTAAGGTGTGTCCTTCCTGCCCTAAAACTCAAATTACTTTTCACTCACATCATTGGCTTATATCCACAGAAATTGGCCAAATGATTTAAAAATATATTCCACACTCAGATTTCCCAAAGAAGAAACCCTACAAAAACCACCAGTATGAAATGTATGAGAATGGGACGAGTACCTTCCCCAGAAAGCAATCTCCGGGGTGCCCTTCGTGTAGATGGAGTCGTTGGCATCATTCAGCCCATTGGTGACCCCACTAGAATAGCCCATCACGATTCCACCATCTGCTGACACACTCAGGATATCCTGATGTCCTCCCCCTGATGTCCTCTCCAAGAACTGACCACCTTCTTTAATGCGCTGTTGTATCATTGGAGTGAGGGGCATTTCAAAGCTAAAATAGCTATCAGGCTCTGAGTATAATGTCTCCAGGGACTCCGCACTGTAGTATAAAGAAGTGTTGTCCAAAATGGTTTCAAACTGGGAGCTGTACACATCAGTGGAGTCCTCCGTATATCCAGGCCCGAGGATGTCTTCATCTTCCCCCTTAACGTGCTCCTCTTGTTCAGTGATCCTGGAAAGTAAATAAGAGTGAGGAATTCCAAGATTAGGTTAATGTCTTTATTTTTCCCCCTTCAATCATATAAAAAGGACAACATTCTGAAGATCTAACTCTTCTATTCATTGACTTATATCTTAACATATTTGGGAAGGAAGCTATGAAACATAATCAGGTTGAAAAAGTCTCACCATATATGTGGCTAGGACACTATAAATAATTTAATAAAGTTTCAAACTAGCTTCCTAATGTGTGAATACATCTGGTCCAATGAATATGTGAATAAAATATTCAATTCTCATTTTAGCCAACTATACCGTGCACATTCAGATTATTTGCAACTACCAGCATTCCTAATTATAACAGAATCAGATATCATGTAAACTTGATACGGCAAAATTTCGGTAAAAATACACCAAACTTTCATCAGTTGATTAATACTTTCTGATTTAAATAAGGCCAAATGCTCTCAAGCAGATGACTACATCAGAAGCCAAGAGCTGCCCCCTGCTGACAACACAGCAGCACTGCAGAGAGATTTCAGGTCCAAAATTAGATAGCCAACGAACAGCCTAACAAAAGCCAACAGAAGCCAAGGCTAACCAAAGCCTTGAGATATTAGAAACAGCTCAAAAGTCAATATACAGGGTGGGGCATTCACTTCGGCACACAAATGTGAACAATTAATATGCAGCATGTTCTTCAAATATTAAAAATGAACATTAGGATAACTAAGTAAAAAAAACTTGGGAGATAGATAACTAGGAAGAGCAAGAGGTCAAGAGTTAGAAAAACCGGAAGCTGAACTTTGGCTATCTCAATTACCAGCTATATCACTTGAAGCAACTTTACTTAACCTCTCTGAGCCTCAGATTCCTACAAAGAGGAATAAAATAGAAATAGGAATTATCTATTAAGCATCTCATAAGTCATCCACATTCCCAGGTATTATTGGAATCCACATTCAACATTGCAACTGGTTTGTTGTTTTTAAATACTGAAGGTCAGCCATGGACTAAATGCTATGTTCTTAATGGCTTCCCACTGCACTTGGCATAAACTGGACCGTTCCTAAGGTGATGCTCCTCTCCACCTCTCCACACTCACGGCACCCCATTCTCCCCTGCTCTTTTTTTTGAGATGCAGTCTAACTCTGTCACCCAGGCTGGGGTGTGTTGGTGCAATCTCAGCTCACTGCAGCTTCCGCCTCCCAGGTTCAAGTGACTCTCCTGCCTCAGCCTCTCAAGTAGCTGGGATTACAGGCACGTAACACAACGCCTGGCTAATTTTTGTATTTTTAGCAGAGACGGGGTTTCATCATGTTGGCCAGGCTGGTCTCGAACTCCCGACCTCAGGTGATCCACCCGCCTCGGCCTCCGAAAGTGCTGGGATTACAGGTGTGAGCCCCCATGCCCAGTCTCCCCTGCTCTTCAGGCATCAGCCACACAGGTTGAGTTTCAAATCTTCAAGCCTGGCACAGGCCTTGGCTTCACACATCTGCAGGAAGCACACACTAGTCAGGGAGCTCGGCAGCCTCCTGTGCACATGCTGTTCCCTCTGCCTGGAATATTCTTCCTACCCCTTCTCTGCCTGGCAAACTCATTCCTTCCTCATATCTCAGTTTAATTTCCATTTCCATAGAAAAGCTTTGTCCAAGCCATCAACTGAACTGGCCTCTCCCCTCCATCCAAATTATTCTTTCTCGTAGGTCTCTGTTCTTTTCCTTCACAGAACCTAGCACACTTTGTGATCCTATACCTATTAGCATGTTTATGTGATCAATGTTTATCTTCAGCGATAAATTCCATGAGGACAGTAACCGTGAGCCGCATCTATTTTGAACATTCTTTTATGCCCAGCATCTTGCAGTGTCAGGACATAGGAGACAACCGAAAAATATTTGTGGGAAGAAAAGAGGAATGAATTATTAATCTGAACAACAGTAAAAGTATATATTCCAGTGGGAATATAAACACTGGGCCACATGCCACATATCAAGGCCGCTTTGGAGGGAAGTCTGGAGAGCTGATGGGTTGGGGAGGGGAGTGGGAAGGATCCTGCCAGCGATCCCAAAGAAGCAACACTCTCAATGGGTTTGTTAACTGCAGAGGAAAAGGCATTTCCTTACACCGAACAAGAAAACAAGAAACAACCCTCGGCTTTGACACAGATGCTCTCCTGTATAAACTATAAAACATGGTGTCATGACGACTGACAGAAGAAAAGATGGTACCAATTAGAGGTACAGTACACAACAAATGACTACGATTGAAGGGAGTGGAGAAAGATGGGTCATGTCTGCCATTTATCCAGAGTCTAAGCTAGTGTAGATGTCAGAAATGCAGAGAAAGACCAGGAAATACCACATGACGCCAAGTTTCACTCATAAAGGCCATAAATCTCATAAGTGGGAGTTAAACAATGAGAACATACGGGCACAGGGAGGAGAGTATCACCCACCGGGCCCTGTCAGGGGGTTGGGGGGCAAGAGGAGGGATAGCATTAGGAGAAATACCTAATGTAGATGACGGGTTGATGGGTGCAGCAAACCACCATGGCACATGTATACCTATGTAACAAACCTGCACATGTAGCCCGGAACTTAAAGCATAATTAAAAAATAATAATAAAAGCCATAAATCAAAATATATGCTACTTGTGAGAAGAAGAAATTCCCATGTGAATACCAAGGATAAACTGAATTATAAAATCCACTTCTGAACCCCTGAGATGTCATTTCTAAACATAGGAAGCGGCCAACACAGTGGCTCACGCCTGTAATCCCACCATTTAGGGAGGCCAAGGTGGGAGGATCATTTCATGCCAGGAGTTTGAAACAGCCTGGGCAACACAGTGGGACCCCATCTCTACAAAGAAGACAACAGTTGGCCAGGCGTGGAGGTGCACATCTGTACTCCCAGCTACTCAGAGGGCTGAGATGGGAGGATCTCTTGAGCCTGGAAGGTCAAGGCTGCAGTGAGCCATAATCACAGCACTGTACTCCAGCCGACAGAACGAGACCCTGTCTCTGTATAAATAAACAAACAAACAAACAAAGGAAATTGAGTGGACCCAGAACCTCTGTGTACATACATGTATGTAGGCTGGACTGAAGGCATTGGTGTTATACCCAGAAGAAATGCCAAGGTTGGAAGTACCAGCTACATAGGGTGTGTCAAAAGAGTCCAAACCTTTTCATATTACTAAAGATTACGGTGGGGTATGTTAGTTACCTTGATGTTGGAAAACTTGAAATCTGTCAAATGTTAAGAAAATGTCAGAAAAGAATTCACAGTGTAGTGTTCACAGTCTGTTCAGAACTCTGTTTCCCTGGTCCATGCCTAATGGATGACTTTATAACGAGATCACTTTAATACCTGAGAAGCTCAGGAGGAATCTTAGCTTAGAAGGACCTAGCTTATAGTAGCTCCTCTTATATTCTATGATAACAAGGACCCAACGTTTTGTGACTGAGTTCTCCTATCAGGCACAGGATAACGGTTTTCTATGGTAAGTACCAGGCATCTCAGACAGCTACTCTGGGAGCTCACCTTTCCTTGTCTCTCTCTGGTTCAGGTGTCTTCTCAAGACGCTGTTTGTTTTCCTTTAGGAAGACTTCATCCTCTCCACTCTCATCAAGACGCACAGGGGAAAATGTCCTCGAGCTAGTGCCAGGCCTCTCTGAAGGAGCTTTCCAGGACTCATCCCAAACATGGTCAGTTAAACGACTTGAATGACACAAACCAGCTGATGAGATGAGACGGCCCGGCACTTTGGAAAACTCTTTGCTTTCAGGAGAGGCTGTTCTTTGCAGTGATGTCTCAGAATCTACAGGATGCTGGGTCTCTCTCTTATCTCCTCCTGTCCACAGGATCTCCACTCCTTGAAATTCCACATGTTTGACCCGGCCTGGGCGTCCCATGGAGCTGCTTTGATCACATCCCCCTGGGTGCTCTCTCCCAAGAGCAGACCTCTGCTCTTTTAAGAAACCAACACTGCCTGCCGAGTGGCAGGTCACCGCTGAGCTCCCGAGGGAGGCCACAGGACAAGATGGCTCCTGCACACAGAGCGCCCCCTTCCTCCCATTATTCATTATCTGGGAAAGCTCTGCCTGAGTGTCTCCAGTTAACAGCGCGGTCAGATCCTTCTGGATGCTCAAATAAAAACTTTCCTCCGTCGTTACTTCAGCTGAAAGAGGTATTTCTGGTGCTTTTTTTTGGCCAGCAGGGAGCAGTTTGTTGACTCTCTGTGTTTTATGACTGGCAGTGTCCAGCTCTTTTTCCACCTGCTGAACTGAAAAACTAGAAACAGCATCTTGGTCCAGTACCTTTGTAGCCTGTAATGTTCCGGAAATGATTCTGGCTTCTGTGGCTTTCAGAGCTGAAATCAAAGAGTCAATGGGCTGTAAACTTTGTTCCTTGAGGTGACTTTGAGAGGGGGCCTCTCTGACATCTTTTGGTCCTTCTGTAACACTGTCGAGCCCAGAGTGGCAGCCAGTAAGAGGCTGGACACCATGCTGCTCTTGCGGGTGGCATGGCAGAGTCTCACCATCAAACACCAGAGAAGCCCTTAGGCCATCTCCACCTTCCTCCATGGTTCCATATTCTGGAAATTCATTTGTGACATTTGGTGGGAGTAAAGTGCTTCCTCCATGATCACCTGTGAAAAGAACACAATGGACGCATGATTTGTTGTAGAAAGACAGGGCACAGGAGGTAACGATGCATATTCACACAGATTAGGCACTCAGTAATACTTATTCACTTGATTGCTGCATTATATCTGTCCTCCCACCACCCTATAACACATACTTCTCATGACACTGCAGTGACCCATTCTACTCAGCCTACATGAGTATAACCACAAAGCTTTCAGTATAGAGGGCAGTCTAATGACACCTGCCCTATTTAACTTTGCTTCTGGTGTCCCATACGTGAGGATTCAGTAACTCAGTTGCTTCATTTGCAAAAAGGGATTACAATAAGGATATGTACCACCTTCCAAATACCACTTATAAAACAGCAACTAAAATATTTACATTGGACATAGCACTAAAGAGCCCTATGACCCAGCCAGCAATATCTGTGCAGTGCAGTCTCTGAGACAGCCTCTGCAAAACACTTAGCATCTATTTACACTCAGTCAGTATTTTTTTCTGCCAGAAGTCTGCCCTTCATTGTTGGGTTTCTGTGGAGGGAAAAAATGCTTTCAAAACATCCCTGAAAAATAAGAATGAAGCCAACATGGAACGAGAAACTTACTGCGCTGATCAAGATTTCCAGGATCCCAACTACAGAAAATGCATTGTTCTCATTTCATTTATTTTCTCAATTGACAATAGTTTGTTTATATATATACACATGTATGTTTATATATATAAACTTTATATATATATTATACAACATGAGTGTATATGTATGCATTTAATATATACATACACTTGTAGAGTAGCTAAATCAAGCTAATTAACAACAACATACCAGGACTTTACCTCAGATTTTTGGTGTGTAGTGAAAACACTTGAAACCTACTTACTCTTCTAGCAATTTTCAAGTTTACAATACATCGTTATTAACTATAGTCACCATGTTCTACAACAGACCTCCTGAATTTATTCCTCCTATCTATCTACAATTTTGTATCCTTTGACCAACACCTCCCCAATCCCACCACCTGCCAGTCCCTGGTAACTATCATTCTAGTTTCTGCTTCCAAGAGTTCAACATTTTAGATTCTATATATTAGTAAGATCACCACCTGCATAAAATTTTAGTGGCAGCTTATGAAGAACCACAATATATGAAGTAAACAGTATTTAATTAGTATATATTCACTATATTGAACCAAATTTATAATATTTTCTTGTTAAAATGATAGCCAGTGAGAACTGAAGATGGGGACATTCTGACAAACCAAAACTTTAAATTGGGGGTTTACGGAGAGCAGTTATAGTCCTATCAGTCCCAGTATCCAGTCTTCTCCTGAACTTAGTTTTGGTTACTTTGTATCATGAAAACCCTCATCAATGCTGGAAATACAGTGTACTCACTTCTACTTTATGAAAGAGGACATTAGTTGTTACCATTTTTATTTATTTTATTTTATTTTATTTATTGAGATGGAATATCACTCTGTTTCCAGGCTGGAGTGCAGTGTTACGATCTCAGTTCACTGCAACCTCTACCTCCTGGGTTCAAGCGATTCTCCTACCCGTCTCCAGAGTAGCTGGGACTACAGGTGCGTGCCACCACGCCCAGCTAATTTTTGTGTTTTTTTTTTTAGTAGAGATGGGGTTTCATCATGTTGGCCAGGATGGTCTTGATCTCTTGACCTCATGATCCACCCGCCTCTGCCTCCCAAAGTGCTGGCATTACAGCCATGAGCCATCATGCCTGGCCATTGTGACCATTTTTAAACTACTGCAGAGTTACAACCTTCCTATTTTGTGAAATATTTGATAAATGTCTGTAATATGTACACTGAAATGGCTGAAAAAAAGGAAAAAAGACTTGATTCTGCCTGTAATCCCAGCTACTTGGGAGGCTGAGGCACGAGAATCATTTAAACCTGGGAAGCAGAGGTTGCAGTGAGCCAAGATTGCACCACGGTAGTCCAACCTGGACGACAGAGTGAGACTCCATCTCCAAAAAAAAAAAAAAATTTGATTTCCAAGGCATGCACTAAATGAGGTAACTTGGAAACATCAGTTATCCTAATAACTGACAATTATTAATTACTGATGCAATTACTAATAATAGATGTATTGCTATTTAACACACGGTATCCCCCAGTGTGTTAAATAGCAATACATCTGAGAGTATATGTTGCTTCATATTCCATGTTGTAAAATAATTTGAATATATACACTTTTTTTTTCTTTTTTAAAGACAGGGTCTTACTCTATCATCCAGACTGCAGTGCAGTAGTACGATCATAGTTCACTGCAGCCTCAAACTCCTCTGCTCAAGTGATCCTCCCACACCAGCCTCTCAGGGAGCTGGGACCACAGATGTGCACCATCATGCCCTGCTAACGTTTTTATTTTTTGTAGAGATGGGGTCTCACTATGTTGCCCAGGCTGGTTTCAAACTCCTGGCCTCAGATGATCCTCCTGCCTTGGCCTTGGGATTACATGCATGAGCCACCATGCCTGACCTGAAATATATTTTTAAAATTACATTCGAATCAAGTGTTGATGGAATCTAACAAGCACTTCTCTGTGATAGTACTTATAATACCTTCTACGGAAGAAAGAACTAATAAACTGTAGCTTGCTTACATCTGAAAAGGAAGCGACTTTTCAAACAATGAATTGAAAAAGACGATAGCTAAAAACAATGAAGAACCATCTTCCTAGGGTGGAATATTGACATTTTCTTTCTTTCAGTAAGGAACACAGTAGGTCTTTTCATGGTTCCACCTTTTAAGATTCAGTCATTTTTAGTATATTCACAAAACTGTACAACTATCACCACTATCTAATTCCAGAACATTTTTATCACTCCCCCCAAAAAACTGTATCCATAAGCAGCCACTCCCTATTTCAGCTTTTCTCAGCCCCTGGTAACTACCAATACACTTTCTGTCTCTATGGAATTGTCTATTCTGGACACTTGATATAAATGCAATCATACAATATACGGCATTATGGGTCTGACTTCTTTCACCTAGGACAAGGTTGTCAGGTGTACTCATGTCGTATCATGTATCAGAACTTTCTTCCTTTTTAAAATTATTTTATATCTATAAAGAGAGACAGAGTCTCTCTATGGTTCTCAGGCTGGTCTCAAACTCCTGGTCTCAAGCAAACCTCCCACTTCAGCCTCACAAGTAGCTGCACTACATGTATGCACCACTGAGCCTGGCTGAGAACTTCATTCCTTATTATTGCCACATAATATGTCATCGTAAGCGAACAGTCTTTACTTTGGCCATTCATCAAATGATGAGATAGTAGAGCTGTTTCCACTTGTTGCTATGAATAAAAAATGTGTACATAAGTTTCAGGGTCTAAATATATTTTTTCTTTTCTTTCTTTTCTTTGAGACAGGGTCTCACTCTGTCACCCAGGCTGGAGTGCAGTGGCACGATCACGGCTCACTGTAACCCTGACCTCCTGGGCTCAAGCCATTCTCCCACCTCAGCCTCATGAGTAGCTGGGACTACAGGCACAAGCATGTACCACCATGCCCGGCGAATTTTCTTTTCTTTTTTTTTTTTTTTGGCAGAGATGGGGTTCCACCACATTGCCCAGGCTGCTCTCAAACTCCTGGGCTCAAAGGATACGCCTGCCTCGGTCTCCTAAAGTGCTGGCATTACAGACATGAACCACCGCATCTGGTCTACATATATTTTTGATTCTCTTCTGTATACACGTAGAAGTGAAATTTCTGGATCATATAGTAAATCTATGTCTAATATTTTAAGAAACTGCTGAACAGTTTTCCAAAGCAACTGCACTATTTTACATTCCTACAAGCAATGTCTAAGATTCTATTATTGTCTGTTCATTGTTACAGACATCCGAGAAGTGGTATCTCACTGTGATTCTCATTTGCATTTCCCTAATGACTAATTATGTTGAGCACCTTGTCATGTGTTTTTTGGCCATTCGTGCATCTTTTTTAGAGACATGCCCATTTGATAGCTGAATTATTTGTCTTTTTATTACTGAGTTGTAGGAGTTCTTTATCTATTCTGGATATAAGTTCTTTATTAGATATATACTTTGCAAATGTTCTCTCCCATTCTGTGAGTGGTCATTTTTCACTTAATTGATAGTGTCTTTTGAAGCACCAAAGTTTTTAATTTTGCTGAAATCTACATTATCTGTTTTTCCTTTGGTCTCTTGTGCTTTTTGTATCAGATGTAGCAAATCATGGTCTAAACCAAGGTCACAAAGATTACTTTTACGTTGTCTTCTAAGAGTTTTGCAGTATTTGCTATTATATTTAGCTCTCTCATCCAATTTGAATTAATTTTTGTATACGATGTGAAGTAGAAATCCAACTTCATTATTTTGTATGTGGATATCCAGTTGTCCCAGCGCTATCTGTTGAAAACACTATTCTTTGCCCATTGAAAAGTGTTGGTGCCCATGTCAAAACTCAATCGTATACATATATTAATATATATGCAAAGGTTGACTTCTGGACTCTCCATTCCATTGAGCTAGATGCCTATCTTTTTTTTTGGACAGAATCTCACTCTGCCACCCTGGCTGGAGTATAATGGTGCAATCCCAGCTCACTGCAGTCTCAACCTCCTGAACTCAAGTGATCCTCCCACCTCAGCCTCCGAGTAGCTGGGGCTAGAGGCGTGCACCACCCTACCTGGACAATTTTTCATTCTTTTAAGAGACAGGGTCTCACTACATTGTCCTGGCTGGTCTTGAACTCCTAGGCTCAAGTGATCCCTCCCACCTCAGCCTTCCAGTGTCGGGATTACAGGCATGAAGCACCACACCTGGCTAGATGCCTATCTTTACGCCAGAATAACACTGTCTTCACTACCGTAGCTTTGCAGTAAGTGAAATCTGGAAGTGTGAGTCTCCTCCAACCTTGTTCTTCCTTTTCCAGGTTGTTTAGGTCACTCTGGGCCCCTTGAATTTCCCATGACTTTTAGAATCAACTCGTCAGACAGCTGTGATTTTGACAGGGGCCGCAACGAATCTATACAGTATCGGCTTCTTAACAGTATTACTATTACATCTTTTGTTCCATGACCATGGGCTGTCTTTTCATTTATTTAATCTTCTTTAATTTCTTTCAGCCATGCTTTTTTTATAATTTTAAATGTACAAATTTTCAATGTATTCCCCTAAGATTCTATTTCTTTTGATACTGCTTTTCAAATTTCTTTAGATCATTCATTAGCCGTGCATAGAAATTCAATTTGTTGCTGTATGTGAATCTTACATCCTACAATCTTGCTTAACTTGGAGCATATAATAACATATTTGTAGATTCCTCAGGATTCTACATACCAGATCATGTTGTCTGTGGATAAAAGCTTTACTTCTTCCTTTACAATCCCAATCCATCTTTCCTAATCTAGTCTCTCTCAACTCCCTTTCACATGTTATACCACTGCCTCGAAACTGAAGGAGGGGGCAGCCCATGAATACCCTGAAAAGATTTCTTCTAATCCTAATACACACTGGAAATAAGCTTAAGCATACATCCATTCTGAATAAGTAGATATACACATGCTCCTTTGCCTTTGTTCAACTTCTTTTCTCTACCTGACATACTTTTTCTTTCCATTTCAACATAAATCAGATTATTTTCACATTTCAAGACCTAAGCCAAATCCCCTGCCTTTAATTAAGCCTTCTCTTGCTCACCAACTCTTGAAAAAAGTTCTCTCCTCTGCATACATAAAAGTCAAAAAGACTTTCGCTGTATGGTATATACAGTGTAAATATACAAAACAAATGAGCATAATGTTACTCACACCTTAAAGCTTCCAAAGGCAATAATGTTTAACCCATCATGAAATGTTTTAAGAAAACTGACCACAGTGGCCGCTGAAGCGGTATTTATCAACAGCACTAATACATATTACAGTGAAATCCATTCAACAAAGGGAAGAAAAGTGAAACTTAGTCACTCGGGAGCCCACTTTGCTTTAACAGTTTCAATTTCCCTCTGAAAAAAAAAAACACAACTGAACAGTGGCCCCAAGAGAAGTGACCAAAAGATATCAAGGGGCCTCAGAGAAATCTGATCATTCCTTCACCCTATTTTTAGCAGTTTTCATTGAAATGTCCCTCAGAAAGGGGCGGCAAATGCAACAATTGTGGGCAAGTGCTTGTGATGTCTGATCTAACAACTTGGCAACTGGTCAAAGAAAATGAGGTCAGATAAGAGGGAGAAAGGGCGAGGCAAAGCCCTGCATGACAGACTGCTCGCTTTATTATTAAATATTTGAGTAGTTTCTCCTGGTCTATGTTTACTGTTCTAAGAACTGGAATAGACGAGGGAAGACAAATGTTCTGAGAGGCGAAATGACCTAACCAAGGTCAGTAAAATGATGTTCAGTAAAGTACTGTTTTGGAACTGTAAGTCAGGACTAAATTTCTAGTCTTCTGTCTCTCAGGAGGAAAAGCCTGGGAGCAACTCAGGGACACTGAACTGTGAGAGACCATCATTCGTCATCGCTTTTTTGCTTTTTTGAGATAGGGTGTCACTCTGTTGCTCAGCTGGGGTGCAGTGGCACGATCATAGCTCACTGCAGCCTCAACCTCCATCCGTGCTCAAGTGATCCTCCAGCCTCAACCTCTGGAGCAGCTGGAACCACAGGCATGTGCCACCTCGCCCGGCTAATTTTTATTTTTTTATTTTTTTGAGGAGACAGGGTTTCCCTATGTTGCCCAGACTGGTCTTGAACTCCTGGGCTCAAGTGATCCTCCCACCTTGGCCTCCCAAAGTGCTGGGATTACAGGCATGAACTAATGCATTCAGCCAAGACCATCATTTCTAAGAGCAGTAATGTTAACAAATATAATGAAGAATAAAACCAGAAATGTTTTAGTTGTAGCTTCTGGGTAGAAACAGCCTTAATCATCATGTCCCTAAGAATTCAGCATAACAGCAAGAATTGCCTTTCAAATAAGGCATCCTCTGTCACACCCCACAAGCAGTTTATTTTTGCTGTTTGTATTGGTTATCGCAACTTGACTATCTTTAACAACACACAAAATATGGCAGAGTATCAATCCTGACCTTTTACTTAGAATTTCTGATTTATTCCTTACGTTTAAAAATTGGGACTATATGCTAAGATAATTATTTTTTTAAAAAAAGACCAAATTCTTCTTTTAAGATTTTTTTAAGCTGCTCCCTTTTAAAATAGGGCCATAGATACTTCCTATTAAATGCCCATTGTTTCCAAAATTCATTCACGCATTCAGCAAATATTGATTACCTGCTATGTACTAAACACAGGGGATTCAAAAGTGAGTATTTTCAGAACCTGAGACGTCTGTTTGGCATGTTAGAAAGCTCGCCTTGGTAGAATGTGAAGGAGGTGCAGCAGAGAGGGTACGAGCATAGACTCAGGAACAACCACGCAGGCTTCTGGCAATAGTACAGGTGAGAGACGGTGAGTGCTGGAGCCAGAACGCAGGCAGAATAGACAGGAACAAAGATGCAAGGGGTGCTGCATCTCCCACGACACTCTACCTGGACCAGCATCCGTGCCCATCATCTCCTCATCTCCTCTGCCCCAGTCCCCTCTAGCTTCAACATGGCCTCTGCCAACTGCTGTGAGCATTTACACCAAACGTGTTAACGCTTTCCCTTTCAGTCGACATCTATTACTAATGTAACAATCCACCAAAAACACTTCCCCTCCAGCGAGCCTTCCTGAATTAGTCCTACCCGAATTTGGTCTCCTATGTGTGACAAAGGGACTTAGGGACTTGCTAAATATAAAAAAAGAACTTTAGCACTTACCTAAATATAAACCACACACTAGTAGAATGTGAATTAATAAAGAGTTCATACTTTACTGCGTGTATTTTTCCCCTTAAAGAAATGAAAAAGGTAGTGTAGAGTGTGGAGGAGGGAAGAGAGAAGAAGAGTTTTCACATTCATGTGAAATACATGTACTTTTTGGAGGTATCTATTTATACTCCATTAGAAGCCACACTTTTCTATCGGAGACTCTATCTGCTGCTTTGTGTATCTGGTCAGATTCCTAACAAATCGTGTTTCGTGTTGTTTAGCAAAGATGCTTTTCCTGCAATGACATATAAATCCACTGATTTTTTTAAGACCTTTTTTCTTTTGATTTAATATAATGAGAAAGAAATGAGATACATTTGAATGTTAACAGGATGAATTTTAGGAGTGCTTTGGGTTATATATTAAGTAGTCATCTGTTTCTGGAACACAGGGACAGAGCCGTAATAAAATGGAATGGGATAGAAAGAAATTTCTTCAAATTGTGAGAAAATAAGCCTGCTCCGTAAGATTGACTGCAGAAAAACCATGGCCTTTCTGAGAATTATCCTGTTTGAGAAGCAGTAAATCAAACAGGTTTTCTTCCACTCTGGCTAGCAAACTCCTTAAAAGACAATATAGTTGAAGAAAAACAAAATACAAGAACTATTTGCCCCATCTACTGTAGACTCGGTCACTGTAAGCTGAAATTTGAACCAGATAAAACCGTTTTCATGAGGGATTCTCAGCAATAGGACATACATTTTCCAAGACCCTATGACAGTGACATCTATGCCTAGGTTCTTCAGGAGAGCCACAATTATGGATTCTATGTACATATATTTTCTAGAACCTGGGACCAGTCATGCCATTTTTTAGAAAAAGGTTTTTGTTTTGTCTTGTATTGCTTTGTTGCCACAAAAATATAAACTCTAAAAGGCAACAACTTTATTTGCTTTCTTTACAACTATATCTCCAGAGCCTATAACAATATTACCTAGCAAAATGGATATTTTTGTTGAATCAATCAATTATGAATGTCCCAGAACCCATAGGACACCAATTAATAGAAGCTGAAAGCCAGATGAGGTGGCTCACGCCTGTAATCCCAACTCTTTGGGAGTTTGAGGCAGGAGGTTCGCTTGAGCTCAGGAGTTCAAGACCATCCTGGGCAAACAGGGAGACCTCATCTCTACGAAAAATTTAAAAACTTAGCCAGGCGTGGTGGTGTGTGCCTGTGCTCCCAGTTACTTGGGAGGCTGAGGTTAGAGGATTGCTTTAGCCTGGGAGGTTGAGGCAGGAATGAACTGTGATTGTGCCCCTGCCCTCCAGCCTGGACAACACAGCAAGACCCTGTCTCAACAAACAAACAAACAAAAAACTTTAAGACAGAAGCAAAAAAACAGCCTCCTTAAACACAAGCAAAATACTACATGTTACTGTCACCCAAGTCCTACCCGCTGCTTCTAAGTCCAGGCTTGAAAAGGATTCGGGAAACAGTAGGGTGCTTCCTGATGTGAGAGCCAGCTCTTTCTCTCATTTACTCAGCAGACATTTCTTGTGGACCATGAATGCATCAAGCGGCAGAGAAAAGACCAACAAACAAGAGCAACTTGGCCTCTGTCATCAAGGAGCTTACAATCCAGCACCTCCATCTGTATATACTGTCTGATCACAAACAAAGTTCAGGCAGTGGTAAATTTCAGTGGAGATAATCTCGGCCTATTCTAGAATTCAGCATGATCCTACATGAGCTATCACCATTAAGTATAAATTTCTCAATGGATTTCTAACACTGTGTTGTCCAATTTGGTAGCTATATCCACATAAGCCTATTTCCATTTCCATTTATGTTACTTAAAATTTAATAAAATTGAAAATGTAGTTCCTTAGTGCTCCATACCATATGTAGCTAAAACCTACCATACTCCACTATACAGAGATATAGATATCTATATGTCTATCTATATACAGAGAACATTTCCATCATCACAGAAAGCTCTATTTGAAAGTGCTGTCCTAGGGCCTTTCTACTCAGTGTGGCCTTGAGAAAGCAGCATAGATACCACCAAAGAGGCTTGTTAGAAATTCAGACTCTCAGGCACCACCTCAGACATTCCCAATCACGGTTGGTTTCTAACAAGAATCCCAGAGGATTCGTCTGCATGTTACAGGATAAGAAACACTGCTCCAGAAAACTACAACAATATCTACAAGTCATTCTGACTACATTTAATGCCTACTTTTTTATTTTAAAAGAGATCACAACTGCCTGCCTCCTAACTCAGAGGTCCAACTGTTCAATCAAATAGACGTCAACTAAAGTAAGTTCCAAGAAAACAATCTCATTCCTGCAAAGAGAAACACTTGATCATTCTGGTCTGGGTTTACCCTCGAATTAGCAAGTGCCCCCGGACCCTTTCCAAGAGAGGAAGAGAATTGCCTCTGCTGTAATATGACCCCCTCTTGATTTTATAGCTCATAGTAAATTTCTCTCACAATGAATGGCCAGTGACTCTCTACTTACACAAAAAGATCATGAAATAACTGCAAATGTAAACTTGACCATTAGTCAAAACCTGTATATTATTATTTGTACACAGGCTTAAAAAAATTACATTGGAGCTTAAAGAAATGGGCTCAGGGAAGCGCAAAGACTTCTCAAGTTTTAAAAACCAGAATACTTTCCCAAGGTTTTAATGTTCATATCTTTGGATACATTGGTTGTAAAATAGAAATGTATGGGGAAATTCCGTCTGATAAGGTACTATGGTGAATGCACTAAGGGTCTTATAATCTATTTCCTATGAGCATAGTTCATCGGATTTTCAATCCTTTATAAATTATGGCTAACCCAGCCACTAATAATCTGTTTTTCCTCCTTTCTACATATGATATTCATAAATGCAATAACACCTTTGGTGTTCTCTGTTCCCTAATGAATATCAGTTAGTAAACACCTTAAAACTTATGTTAATATTATGTTAATATAAGAAAACTATAAATCAGCAAGCTATTTTAACACTTGAAAATTTATAGAAGCAAGCTTAAAAACACACTCCCCTGACTTGTCAGAAAGGAATTCAGTTCCCAAGACGAGGGCAGGAAAGAGTGACCACTCTGATCCCTTAATGTGAAATTTCATAAATCTGTAAGATTGGAAGATAAACGCTTAATTTACAAAACAAATATAAAGAGCAACCCTTGCAGAGTTAAAAAAAAAAAAAAAAAATCTCAAATGCATTTCATCTATAAGTAACTATAATCCTTAACTGTAATAATGATCAATGTTTTTTTGGTTTTTTTTTTTTTTTTTTTAGACGGAGTCTCGCTCTGTCGCCCAGGCTGGAGTGCAGTGGCCGGATCTCAGCTCACTGCAAGCTCCGCCTCCCGGGTTCCCGCCATTCTCCTGCCTCAGCCTCCCGAGTAGCTGGGAGTTTACAGGCGCTGTCACCTCGCCCGGCTAATTTTTTGTGTTTTTAGTAGAGACGGGGTTTCGCCGTGTTAGCCAGGATGGTCTCGATCTCCTGACCTTGTGATCCGCCCGTCTCGGCCTCCCAAAGTGCTGGGATTACAGGCTTGAGCCACCGCGCCCGGCCATGATCAATGTTTTTACGTTTAATAATCAATAAACTTCACCAGCAACACAGTGATACATGACTCAAATTTGCAATGCAATAGTAAAATGTGTATTAACATAAAACAAGAGGATAATCTAACCCATTTTGCCCAGCAATAGAAAATAAATTTGGTATGATAAAAACAGCTGAAAAATGAATATGAGTAATGAGAATTACTAAATGAGTAATCTAAGTACATTATGTTTTGAGACACACTCTTCGCCCTAAGAAAAGTCACGTTTTGAAGAAAGCTACGGTATGTAATCCAGGATGCTGGCTATTGTCTGGATGCTGATAATGCTAAAGGCACAGATATTTGAGTTGTTTATATGTTGGAAAAAAAAAAACAAACAGGAAAAGGCCTGCCAACCACTACACAAGCTTCTAACATGTGCACACAAACAGAAACTATCCCATTAACTGGACACTCTTTCCCCAGTGATTAATAGTTACAGCTGTGCTTACGGCAAACTAAATTTCACATACTAATGATTCAGAACCCAATTTTTCTTAATCAGCTCTAATCCCTAGAGAAATGATACTGGTTTACCATTCAGTCAATTTCAGAGGCAGCTCTGTGAGCTAAGGAGTGGCACCCCATACAGCATACCAAAGGGAAGCTTGAGCGAGACAGGGAACAGCCCATTAATTTTAAACTCAAGTCTCTGCAACTGTGCAGGGCACTGTAACTTGTTACGGAGAAGCAGCACTAAGCTGTGAGAGCTGAATTTGAGCTCATCTTTAAAATCGATGTTTTTCAAAGCTGGTTTCCTTTTTTTAACCAGTGGAGTTCTCCACTCTTTCTGCCTCTCTTTGTCATAACTTCTGGTTTTTACATCCACATCTTGTGCTTCTCCTTTCAGCCTTTTACCTTCTGATCAGAGATGCCCCTCCGATTTCATCCATTCTGTCCATTTTCTACTCTCTGTTGGGGAATCCATGTTTTTAAAAATCCAATTGTAAAACTTCTCTCTCTTTACTGACTCTTTAAATTTTATTTTTAAAAGCCAAAAAAAAAAAGTTTAAACTAAACTTTTAAATAACCCTGCAGTCTGGCTCACAGCAAGCTTTCTTCTGCTAAAATTAACACAGATATGGTAAGATTAATATAAACTGTTTCTTACATATGTAGGAAATATTGTGACATTTAAGAATTTGATGTTTCAAAAAATGATACAATTCTTTTTAAAAATAATTATGAATGCCAAGCAGCTGCAGTTCTTAGCAGTGATGATCGACTGCAGCTGTGGACTTCTTTCAACTGCTGTCTATGAAGACAGATGTTAGGTGCAGTGGTAAACATGCCACCTCACTCAGCCTCCAGTGTGTAGCCGACTCAGGACTCAGCTGATCCACATTTGCAGCCAGCAGTTTTCATGCTCAATAGGAGACCCACAGTTTCACTAAGGATTCAGGCTACAATCTGACATAAACAATTATCCCAAGTATATCTAGAAATGCAAATTTTACAGAGAGTTGAAAGTCAGTTTCCATGGTGAGAGAGAAATAAATCTTGAATTACTATAAAAGCCACACTTTTAACAAACAGGAAAAACACATCCCTGTGTGTAAACTGAGATACCTGTCACCAACTTCCAGTAAAGATTCTATCTCAGTCTCAACTACCGTGTTTCCAGCACATTTTTGGTGCTACCTTTGAGCTAACCTTATTCCCTTCAAGGCTATTCAGATACTAAGCTGTACTTCAGGCACACAGATGGAAAGCAGTTTGAGCTCTTTAAGAGAAACTCCTCCCCTATTCCCATCCAGCACTACATTATGTCTTTCTAAAACCGGAGGGGTAGCTGTTTTCTCTCTTTCTGTCTATATAATATATCACAAACAGGGAGCAGAAATAGGGTGACAGAATTGTGTGTTCCCAGGAAAGCTGGTGGGAAAAAAAAAATGAAAGGAAGTAAGATTACAGGTAAGAATAATATTCTGCTTTCTATCTAAAAATAAAAATTTTGAAAAATTCAATGTCACATGCTGAAATCAACATTCCAGGTAAAGCCAGGTGAGGTGCTGGGCATAGGCATTCAGAGGGCAGGTGGCATCTCTCTGATGACTGGGAATTAAAGAATGGTTGGCGTGGGCATCCCTGAATAAATCCAAAATGCTCTCCTCTATGTCTGGATTCAGCAGAACCCGGTCTAGCCCCAGGGGTCTCCTACTGGGACGCTCGAAAGACAAGACTAGTAAGCAAAAGCACTCAATAATACAGACGGATACTTTCACAGCAGCATTGAAAAGAAAGAGAGATATAAAAATATATTTGCCTGCATAGACCTACAAATAGAGGTTACTCACAGAGATTACTGTAGCTCCAGCAGTTACCCATTGATCATAGAAAATGCCCAGTTCATCAGTTTAACGCTTGAGAAAAGTTAGCTTAAAAAGAAGCAAGCTAATTCAAAATATGCTGTTCTAGTCAACTGGAAGCAAATTAGTTTCAGATTTCCTGGCAGCCCCTTTTGCCCTGCACTGCACACGGTGATGTAAATGGAAGCACTTTGAGCACTTGGAACCCGAGCCGAGAGGAGCTGCTGCCTCAGTCCCTCTCACAAAGGCGGAAGCAGCCTGTTCTCCCGTTTGCTCTCCCTCTGTCTGCCTCTGCCGCTCTCTACCTTGGTAGCTTACCGAAAACAGCCACCGTAGGGCGTTTTTATATTTGTGAAAACTACTTCCAAGGAGATAATTGAGATGCCGGGAGTTAGCTTTAATGTAACCATGTCCCCCAGTGCAGCAGCAGGAAGCCCAGCAAAGGCTTGGAGAGGATTGTACCATCCCGGGTGACATCAGAGGTGGGACTGTCATCTTAGTATTATGCAGCATTTTCTCTGATGCAGGAATGACACATGGGAAAGAGACGGGTAGGTTCTCTTTAAAAGGGTATTAATTCTTGTATTATTTTAACAGACAAGGGAAATGCAAATACATTGTTTAAAAGCTGCGGCAGAATGACACAAATCCTGCTTTGCCAGTCCTTATCTCACTGCTAAGTGATGCTGCCATTTAAAGTCATTTTAGTGACGATTGTATCTTGTTCCTGTGATTAAATTAATATTTAATGGGTGATTGCCGTTACTTGGAAATGTGACATGAAAAGATTCAAAACCAGTAACATCCATTTTTAAACATGAAGCCATAAACTTTTATATCACTTATAGTACCTTGAATGTATACAATGCCTTTCAACACAATCTCAGTAAAAGCACCAAATGTAAAAACTAATAGTTTTATACAGGAGAAAAGTGAAGTGAGGTGGAAAATAGCACAAGATGAGTAAGATACTATAATATTATCGATCCTTAATAGTGATAATGGCTATTAATACAAATATTACAAATAACATGAACATTCCAATCTTCTGCAACCCTAATATTTCCAACCAGTATGAGACGCATGGGCTGACAATATAAACCACTTCACAGTTGCTTTCATTCATTCCATTTACATTTACCGAGTGCCAAACAGGGTGCTGGGAAACGTGTTAGGTTTAACTTGGAGAATGTTTCTGACAAGTAATCACATAATCAGGATAGAAAGTAATTACTTATGTGTCAGACACTACACTAAGCAGTTTTATTGTATTAATTCATCTATTTCTACTGGCAGCCCTGTGGGATGGCTACTATGATTAACCCATTTTATAGATGAGACTACTAAAACTCAAGAGAGGTATGTGACTTGTCCAAGATCACATGGCTAATGCTGGCACAAGCAGGATTCAAACACAGGCAATGTGCCTCTAAAGTCCGCCCTCCCTACCCCTAAGCTAAAGTGCCTCTGGGGGGATTCCTTGCCAAGTAAAAGAAGTCTAAAGAAAGAATCTAATGTTCAGGATTCAGAACCATAGCAAGCCAAAAATAGCCACCTCTCAAGAAGGCTGGCCCAAATATAAGAGGATATAGATGAGAGTGTGCACCTAGAGAAAGCACACCAGCGTAGTGGAAATAAACCCAGAAGCAAAAGCTCAGTGCCGACTACCGGTGTGACCTTGGGCCAATGCCTTAAAACTTTCCAGCTTTAGCTTGCTTATCTCTGAGCTAGAGGTGTTTAAATTACAGATCAGTATAACCACGTGGTCAAAGCACACAATCTCAGCTATTAATCTGGATTCCGGCACTTTCCAATTATGTTACCTTGAGCAAGTTATGTAACCTCTGTGAGCCTCAATTTCCATCTGAAAAAAAACGGGAATAATAATGGAGCTTTCTGAGGACTAAACGGACTATACATACAAATGTATAAAGCACTCAGAGTAGCAGCCAGTATAGAATAAAAGCTCAAGGTTTTATTACTGTTACTATAATCACCATGACTTTCACTATGATTACATTTCTTATAAAACTACCCACTTCTGGCCGGGCGCCGTGGCTCACACCTGTAATCCCAGACTTTGGGAGGCCGAGGTGGGCGGATTACGAGGTCAGGAGATCAAGACCATCCTGGCAAACATGGTGAAACCCTGTCTCTACTAAAAATACAAAAAAAAAATTAGCCGGGCGTGGTGGCGGGTGCCTGTAGTCCCAGCTTCTTGGGAGGCTGAGGCAGGAGAATGGCGGGAACCCGGGAGGCGGAGCTTGCAGTGAGTCGAGATAGTGCCACTGCACTCCAGCCTGGGTGACAGGGCGAGACTCCGTCTCAAAAAAAAAAAAAAAAAACAAACGAAAAAAACCTACCCGCTTCTCTTTTCAAAATGCTCTCAAAGAAGAGCTATTTTTTGAGTTGATTTGAACAGCAGAAAGGACAACCTTTGTTGGCTTCATACAAACACTAACCAATGAGTGAATCACCAATTCCCTATGAGATGTAAGGTGAATTGTTGGGCAAGCCTTCTAAGACTGCTCCTTCTAAGGGGAGGAAAGACGGTTAAGCACCCTTTTGCTCTCCCTCTTCCTTATGCCTGGAATTCAGAAGACAGAGCTAGAAGTGAAGCAGCCCTGCAAAACTGTGAGCATCCCATAAGCTAGCGGGGCCAAGCAGAAAGCACCTCATATGCACCACAGACCTCCTACCCCTGCCCCCATCTTCACATGGGAGAAAAATTTACATGAGTCAAGTTACTGAATTCAAGTTTTCCAAATGTCTAGCGTATCGCGTTGGTTTTAGTTAATACTTTCTTTAACCCCCTAAAACACCATTTCAAAATGTAAAGCTCAGAAATAAATTACTTACATGTTCTCTAGTCTTTTACAGCACCATTTCTTAAAAACATGCACAGAAACAGCACCTGCTTAGCAGTGCCATCTTGAACTCCTCAATTGTTTTGTTTTGTTTGTATTGATTATACTCTCTTATTCTCTGTGTTCTTGATACTCTGGCATTTGGGGCCTTGACTGTGGAGAGACTGTTCCTCCCAGGGCTGGCAAATTCCTAGAGATAGAAAAGACCCCTGTGCGAGCGTGCCTGTGATATACAAACCAACCAATCCAGAGCCACAGCAAGGTAATATTCCCCCTGTCCTAAATCACCCAGGCCCAGGTCCTGGACAACCGGGGACCATCCCTATAGCCCAAAGCCTGCCAAAATTACTCAAACTAGCCAATCTTAAACTTACCCAGCTTGGCTACCCTGTCTTGCCCATTCCCTTCTGCAAAAAAACCAATACAGGCTCTGGGCCATGCTCCCCCATCTTCCATCTCTGGCTCCCATTCCAACCTGGTGCTTCCCTGTGTGGCCCCGCACAATGTACTGTTTCCTGCATGGCCCTATGCAATGTACCGGGCCTCCTGTGTCTAGGGATCTGTGAGTATGACCTCTTTCCTAACAGTCATTTCCATGTCTGGATGTCTCACCATAACTGACTTTTTTAAAACCCCATGTACAAATTTTAGAACAAAATTTTAAGAGGAACAAATGATTACTCACTAATTATCAGGAACAAAATTTCAAATGTACAATGTATTTCCAGACTCTAAAGTTACTAGCACTTTGGCTGTTTAGTTTGGAAATGACAAACTATAGGAAACAAATTTTTATTTGATATAATGTGTTATTTCTCAAAAATTTCAAGTGAAGTAGTACAAGCAGGCAAGCAAGCTAACTATTATCATCCAACCTGATATAAGACTTTCAGAAATACAACTTTTTCACAAATCTAGACTGACTGCATGATACCGAGTTTTATTATCAACATCCTCTGTTGATAATAAACAGAGGATTATTTTAACAGTAAAACAACATCCTCTGTTTTACTGTTACCTTTTTAAACCACGGGATCCATGTAGGAGACACTAAGATTACTGGAGGAACTGGTAACAATAATTCCTAAAGTGAAATAACTTATCCTTCACTGAGCAAGTTCCAGTAAACAAGAAATCAGTTTTCCTAGCTCAAATTTATTTACTTTTTCAGTCTGGTTCTTAGATCTTAAAAAAAATTCAATGCCAATGTAAGGCTTATAAAAATTGAGTGTTTGTATTTTAGTCTGTTGTCTCCATTACAAGGTACATTTAAATGTTTCAGCTTAATCTAGAGAGACAATCAAATTCCAAGAAGATATTATGTGAAATAAATCCAAGTGAGCAGAGAGGAGAGAGGTGAAAAACCAAAACCTGTCAATAATGATAGTCATGCCAGAGCTCTGTACCCTAATATGCTGTTTTGAAAAGAAAAGAAAACCTCAAAAGTGAAATTTAACTTATAAAGGGTATACATACAACCCTCCTGGTAAGCTCATTGGGAAACACACACAATAAAACGTTTGCATGCTGGAAACATTACATGTAATAAAGAGGTCATTACAAGTCACCTGCAAAGCTCTACAACTGTCCTAGAGCTACTTGACAGAAGAACAAAGTTAGCTAAGCTCATTGTCTTGAGTTACTGAGTGTGATCCCTCTCAGAACAGAAGAGATGTGTGTTCCCTGCACTGCAAACTGCACTGGGAGTAAGGGTGGGAGGGGGGAACAAAGAGAAAAAGGGTCGACTATCAGAAAGTCACAATGAACATTTTGAGATTCCTGTCTTCCAGGGGCCAAGCAAGATGCTCTTCACCTCTCAAGCGTCCCCTGTCACCTTCTAAGAAACTCTCGATTACCAGTTTCTGTGCCCTAACCCAGCCTGTGATAGAAAGGAAAGATCAAAGAAGAGCAGGAAGCAGATCTCATAGCAGGACTCTGTCAGTCCCTGTTAACCCAGAGCTTACTATAGACAATGCTTGCTACATTGTAGACACCCAACTAATTGTTTCATTTAATCCTTAAAAACCTCCCTACCAGGTAAGTATCGGGTATACCCAAATATAAGGCAATTCTAAATAACTATTAGGTAGTCCATAAATTCCAATGGGGCAAAAAGTTATTGGCCATATTGAATATTTAAATTTTTAGGATGGATGAAATAATCACATGGCTCCTTATAATATTTTATTACATTAATGTGCTTATATAAAAATCACATAATACATTAAAACGATAAATAAATGCCTGTTTTCGTTCACTTCCACTTCAGGAAATGATTTTGTTCAAGCTTTTCACGTGCAATTTGTCGTAAGGATCTTTGCTACCAGTAGAGTCTCCTTATCTTGCATCTTCAGTTCTGTCTAAGTTATTTCAGATACAGCAATTTTTTTAATGTGTGATGGAAACTCTATCCTAACCTACAGTATCCATTCACTAGCAGTGATCTGAACATCACTTACCACATGTATGACCTAGAAAAGTCATCTTCAAGAAGCTAGTTTATCCAACATCCGACACCTGCACCTCTCAGACCATTTCCCCATAAATAACTACTAAACATGTGTTCAATTTGTTTTCTCCCTCTTTTTACCCTGTTCTAGTGATCTCCATAAGCATTCCAAACTGATATTATCTGTAGTTATTTCAAGCTCATATGTTTTCTCCAAAGAATTCTTTGTTAATCAAAATAATCAAAAGAGGATCCCTAATACAGAACACTTTAAGAACTTAATGTAAGACCACTCCCTCTTTTCTGGTATCTTTTTGAGAAAAACTTCTTCTCCCTAACTTTGGGATATATTGAGTATTCATTCCTTTTTACAAACAAAGAATATAGAGAAAGTTTAGCAACCTTGAGAATATAGAGAAAGTTAACCCAACACATAGGGAAAAGAATAAGAAGCATCCCTCAGACCAAAGTTTAGGAAAGGGGCATTTAGTTGGCAGCCCACATGTGAATGTACAGAAGAGAAGAAGAGAATAAACAAAGCCACTCTTTTACATTATGTTGCACTATCTTTTTTTCTCGCACAATTGGAGGATTTTAACCTTTCTTTCCCTATTGATTACTTGCAGTCACTTATTGACAATCATATACACATACAACTTTATTTTCTATTAATATAAACCAAATAAACATTTTTAATGAACACACAATGTATCCTTAGTTATACAATGTAGTCATTGTTGAGTAGTCTGGATATTTCTAGTTATTTCCAATATTATCCTAAGTAAATTCTTTTTTTTTTTTTTTTTGAGACAGGGCCTCACTCTGTCGCCCAGCCTGGAGTGCTGTGGCGTGATCTCGGCTCACTGCAATCTCTACCTCTCAGGTTCAAGCGATTCTCGCACCTCAGCCTCCCAAGTAGCTGGGATTACAGGCATGTACCACCATATCTGGCTAGTTTTTGTATTTTTAGTAGAGATGAGTTTTCACCATGTTGGCCAGGCTGGTTTCAAACTCCCGGCCTCAAATAATCTGTCCACTTCAGCCTCCCACAGTGCTGGGATTACAGGTGTGAGCCACCGTGCCCAGCCCCTAAGTAAATTCTTACACTGACAACTGGATAATACAGTTCAGAATGTAATCAAAATATGAGTCCCACTGATGCAAATGAAATAAATGTCCAAGAAGTCAGTGATATGTATCTGTTTTGAGGACTGTTGTATCCTCATGTCACTGAGAACCCCAGAAAGTACAAACACCAAATTGCAAGGTCAAGATGACATAAAACACTGTCGCACTTACTGGGCAAGAAGAACTTTGATGGTGAGCTGAGAAACTGCTTTCGCCATGTACTGAGCCTGGGATGGAATCAGAACCCAAGGGTACGGGGACAGCATGGGAGCAGGAAGCAAACAGAGCTCGGGCTTAAGGGGCTGACCTGAGGGAGTTTACACAATATACCTCCAAAGAAAAAGCAAGAGCAAGTTCTGGGGGTAACTGAATCCCCCTAAAAGTAGAAAAGTCACTAAGCATCCAAATGGCATCTAAGTGGGCAGCAGGAACCATCCAGAAGGGCTCGATAAAGTGTACTTATGGAGTCGATTTGCAGCTAGCCTTTGGTTAAATTAGGTTTGTAACTCTAAGCCGTTTCTTTTTATTTATTTTTTCTTTCTTTCAGTATAAGATTTTCTTCAAACACTCTAGTTTGTCTCAAGTATCAAGTAAAGTGAAATGCATCATTCCACCTCTCCGTAGGGATGAATGAGGGTATCAGTGTGCTAGAGGGCAGGGAAGCAGGATTGGAACTCCAGGCCCAGTGAATGAGGGTACTGATATGCTAGAGGGCAGGGAAGCAGGATGGGAACTCCAGGCCCAGTGAATGAGGGTACTGATGTGCTAGAGGGCAGGGAAGCAGGATTGGAACTCCAGGCCCAGGCCCAGGCCCAGGAGCAAGCACATCGATGTGCTAGAGGGCAGGGAAGCAGGATTGGAACTCCAGGCCCAGTGAACGAGGGTACTGATGTGCTAGAGGGCAGGGAAGCAGGATCAGAACTCCAGGCCCAGGCTCAGGAGCAGGGCACAGTCTGGCCAACTAATGGAAAGGCAAGGTAAAGGATTTCTTCTAGAATCCCTCTCTCTCACTGGTTCACAGGCAACAAGCCCTCCCAGCTGCAGTTCTGCCACGGCTGCCATTCTGCTCCATTTCCTTGGCCTGTTGTACTTTTTCCACTCCCCTTTAGTTATAGGTGGAATCCCAGGGATTAGTTTTTCACCTGCTGTTCTTCTTACTTCACATTGTTCGCCTTTCAAAATGCAAGAGCTTGGAAGCAATCTCTATCATCCAATCAACAAACTGGCGTGGTGGCAAAAGTACCCTAGGTCAGTCAATAGATAGAAATTGCTTAAAACAGTGTCTAGCACATAGGAAATACTCAGTAAGAATTAGCTGTTATTACTATTAGTGCTGGGAATCGGCCTTTGCTACATTACCATGTGATTTGGGCCAGTAATGCTGCCTTTCTTTTCCAGCCTTTTGTACTCACTACAAAGTACTTTTGTACTCCCAGGCTTTGGTACAATTAATTTTGAACTTAATTCAAGCAATCACTGTAGGCGAACAAGATGCTTACTTCACAGGGTTGTTGTAAGATTAAAATGACAGAAGTCACATGAAACGGCACGTGAAAACCTCGAAATGACTAAATATAAGGCTCTACATCGATCATTCCACAGCTCTATGATGATAATTTCATGTGTCCAGACCTGACGTCTCCCCTAGGCTTCAGGCTACCTCACAGTTCTGATGTGAGAAGGAATCACCAAATAGAAACTATCACATAGGAAAAGCAAAAGATGTCAGTAATTTAATCCATTCGGAAGCAACTATGTCAATCAGCCAGAACAGACATCTGAGGCAAGGGTCTAAACTTGAACTGGGATCACAGAACAAGGAGAGATGAAAGCAAGATAACTGTAGATCAGCTTGTATTCTTTTAACTCTAAGAGTGAAGAAAGGCAAATACAAAAGAAATCTTATCAAGCAGAGTTAACCATCTCAAAGCTACATTCCCATCTGTCTTGACAATCGGAACTCCCACCCTATGATAATAACATAATGAGAGCAAACCATAACCAGCAGTAGCTCACACATAGTCTAGTTAGCTCACTTTGAGGGAAGGTCTGAGGAGACATCCGGAAGGGACGAGTATCTCATGTTTTGAATAAAAGGGAAGGATCTGAGTTTTGTATGGAGTGTTAAAGCTCTCAAGAGGGCTTTTGGATACTCTGTCCTGTGCTTCTCTCACAGACAGTGGTCAAGTCATCGCCAGTGACAGGCCATGCTGTTACATATCTACATTATCTCAGAAGGCCACCCCACCCTTTGAAAGACACCAGTGGAAAACAGGAATCCTGCACTGAGGACAGAGTCTCACTTTCCTGAGATCCTGTATGGGCTCTTGGCAATCCAGGAAGCCTGCTCTCTGAACTGTGCCCCTGCACCTATCATCCCCTGGAAAGCTGGGCACGTCCAGAGAAGGAGAATAAAGCAAAAAGTCAACAATTCCTAACTGTCTGGCAGATACCCCACGTCACACATTTAACATGTCAAAAAGTGATTGCCTTCCCTGAAAAACTAGCTCATGGTGGAGAATTCCTATTTCAGATGCATCATTAACATCTCCTGTCACTTTACTGCCAAACTTCAGAGTCATCATATCTCCCCATATCTGCAGTCACCAAGACTATGATGACGTTCTGAAAGTCTCATGCATTTATGCATTTATATTGCTACCAGCTTCTCTTCTCTACAGTGCATATGATTAGTTTCGGAATTAACTGCCAATCCTAACAAGTTTCCGCTCCTCAGCCCTAGTTCATATCTTCCAATCCACTCAAAGCAATTTTGCCAGATGAATTTTCCTATAGCATTTTTCCTTTTTTAAATTTCTGACAAAAGCACAAAAGAAATGTGTGTGTTGGGGGCTTTTATTATTACTCTTAGTTTACAAGTAATAACTGTACATGTTCATAAGATACAGTGCATTTCCACACACGTATATGATGTGTAATGATCAAAGAACAGTAATTACCATATCCAACACCTTAAACATTTATCATTTCTTTGTGTTGAAAACATTCAAAGTCCATTCTTTTGGCTATTTTAAAATATACAATAAATGGCTGTAAATTATACTCACCCAATCCTGCTATAGAACACTGGAACTTATTCATCCTAGCTAGCTGTACCTTTGTATCCTGTATCCATTAACTAACCTTTGGCTATACCCTACTTCCCTCCACACTTCCCTGCCTCTAGTAACCACTATTCTATGCTACTTCTATGAGATCAACTTTTTTAGCTTCCACATATGGGTGAGAACATGCGGTATTTATCTTTCTATGCCTGGCTTATTTTACTTAACATAATGTCCCCAAGCGAGCTCATCCATGTTGCCATGAATAACAGAATTTCATTCTTTGTTACTGCAAAAGAGTATTCTATTGTGTGTATATACCACATTTTCTTTACCCTTTCATCTGCTGATGGACATGTAGGTAGATTCCTCCTCTTGGTTATTGTGAATAGTGCTGCAATAAACATGGGCGAGCACATAGATCTTCAACATATTGATTTCCTTTTTTCTGGATATATACCAAGTGGTAGGAATGCTGCATAATATGAGAACTCTATTTTTAGTTTTTGAGCAACTTCCATACTGTTTTCCCTTAGTGGCTATACTTTTATTTTATTTTTGAGACAGGGTCTCGCTCTGTCGCTCAAGCTGGAGCGCAGTGGTGCAATCTTGGCTTGCTGCAGCCTTGACCCCCTGGGATCAAGAAATTCTCCCACCTCAGTCTCCCAGGTAGCAGGGATTACAGGCGCACACCAACACGATCAGCTAATTTTTGTATTTTTTGTAGAGATGAGGTTTCAACAGATTGCCCAGGCTGGTCTTGAACTCCCGAGCTCAAGCCATCTGCCCACCTCGGCCTCCCAAAGTGCTGGAATTACAGGCGTGCACCACCATGCCCAGACTCCTCAATGGGTTTACTAATTTACATTCCCACCAACAGTGTGTAAGAGTTCCCCTTTTCTCCTAATTCCACTAGCAATTTTTTATGTTTTGTCTTTTTGACAACAGCCATTCTAACTTGGTTGAGAAATATCTTATTATGGTTTTGATTTGAATTTCCCTGACGAATACTGATGCTCAGTATTTTTTCACATACCCGTTGGCCATCTATATGTCTTCTTTTGAGATGTGAGGTGTCTACTTATTGAAGAAATTGTCCTTTTCCCAGTGAATGTTCTTGGCGCCTTTGTTGAAAATAAGTTGGTTATAAATATGAGATTGATTTTTCTGGGTTCTATATTCTGTTCCGTTGGTCTGCATGTCTGTTTTTATGACAGTACCATACTATTTGGTTACTATGGCTTTGCAGTATATTTTGGAGTCCGGTAGTGTGATGTCTCAAGCTTTGTTCTTCTTGCTTTGGCTATCCAGGGTATTGTGTGGTTCTGTGCACATTTTAGCACTGTTTTTTCTATTTTTATGACGAATGACACTGGTATTTTGATAGGGAATGCACTGAACGTATATGCTGCTTTTTGTAGTATGTCCATTTTTACAATATTAATTCTTCCAATTCATGAAAATGCAATGTGTTTTTGTTTGCGCATGTGCCCTCTTCAATTTCTTACATCAGTGTTTTATAGTTTTCCTTATAGAGACATTTCATTTCCTTGGTTACATTTTTTCCCTCAGTATTTTACTTTTTGTAGCTACTGTACCTGCAGTTGCTTTCTTACTTTCTCTTTCTGCTATTCGAATGTTGGTATATAGAAACACCACTGATTTTTCTAAGTTGATTTTGTATCCTGCAACTTTACTGAATTAGATTGTCAGTTCAAAGGTTTTTATTTTTTGAAGCTTTCACAGTTTTATTTATATAAGATCATTCATCTGGCTAAAACTTCTGGTACGTTTGAAAAAAAATGGAGAAAGTGGACATTCTTGTCTTGTTCCAGAGCTAGAGGAAAAGTTTGCAACTTTCCCCAGTTTAGCGTAATGCTGACTATGGTTTTCGCATATATGGCTTTGACTGTGTCAAGGTATGTTCCTTCTTACCTAACTTGCTGAGAGTTTGACTAAAGTGCAGTTTAAATCTAATGTTTCTTTGTTTATTTTCTGTCTAGATGATCTATCTGATGCTTAGAGGGGTGTTTACCTGCCCAACTATTATTCTACTGTTTAAGTGCAATTTAAATCTAATAATATTTGCTTTGACTATCTGGGTGCTCCAGTATTAAGTACATGTATGTTTATAACTGTTACATCCGCTTGCTGAATGTGATCCCATTATCAATGTATAATGATCTTGTCTCTTTTTACATGTGTTTACTTAAAGTCTGTTTTATCTGATATAAGAACGGCTACATTTGCTTGCTTTTGGGTTCTGTTTGCATGGAATGTCTTTTCCCATACTTTCACATTCAGTCTACAGTTGACCTTTGAATGGGATTTAGGGGCCACCACCTCCATGCAGTTGAAAATCCACATAACTTCTGACTCTCCAAAAACTTAGCTACTAATATGTTAGCCTACTATTGACTAGCAGTCTTACTGATAACATAAATAGGGAATTGACACATATTTTGTATCGTGTATGTATTATATACTTTATTTTTATAATAAACTAGAGAAAAGAAAATGTTACCAAGAAAATGATAAAGAAGAGAAAATGTATGTACTATTCATTAAGTGGATATGAATCATCATAAAGGTCTTCATCCTCAACTTCTCATCGAATAAGCTAAAGAGAAGAAAGGAGTTGTCCTCATCTCAAGGATAAGAGAGGCAGAAAAGGTAGAGGAAGAAGAACACGCAGCAAGAGAGGCAGGCACATTCAATGTAAATTTATAGAAATAATCATAGTTTCCGTCTGACTTTTTAACTTTTTCATTTCCATCCTTCTTCCACTGTTTGCTTTAGTTTCAGTGCCCGGGGTCCACATCATAAAAGAAGTCAAAAACAGTCTTGAATCACTGGAGCCCTTCTGCCAGACTGTCTCATGTCAATTTATTTTCTAGAACTGCTTCTTCCATGTCTTTTTCCTCATCATCTGGCAATGATTTTGAAGCACTCATCTCTAGCAATTCATCGTCTGTTAATTTCTCTGGTGTGATACTTATTTGCTCTTGAATTTCTCTGATATCTCTATCTTGAAATCCTTCCTCACCACCCCCCCCCCCACACCTTTTTTCCCATATCTACAATCTCTTGTCATGATTTTCTTGATTGGCTCAATTGTAAATCATGTGAAGTCATGCACAACATCTGGATAAAGTTTTCTCCAGCAAAAACTTATTGTTTCAGACTTCAAGGATTTCCTTTAACAAGCTTTTCCTTCAACAATGGAATCTTCAATAATGTGATCTTCCAGACTTTCATTATGTTCTATCAGGGTTCTCTTCCATAAGCACTAACAATTCTTTCCAAAAAACACTGTGTGTAGTGAGCCTTAATGGTCCTTATGACCCCCTGATGTAGAAGCTGAATTAGAGATACTGTGTTTGGGTCCTTATGACCCCCTGATGTAGAAGTTGAATTAAAGATACTGTGTTTGGGGGCAAGCAGACGACTTCGATGCCTTCACTGTTGAACTCACAGAGTTCTGGGTGGCTAAGGGTATTGTCCTATATCAAAAGAACTTTAAAAGGCAGTCCCTTACTAACAAGGTACTTCCTGACCTTAGGGACAAAGCACTGATGGAACCAATCCAGCAGAAGAGTTCTTGTTGTCCAGGACTTCTTGTTATACAACCCAAAGACTGGTATCTGTGTTTATCTTTTCTATTCAAGGCTCAGGGGTTAGAAATTTATAGACAAGGGCAGTCCTCATCATAAATCCAACTGTATTTGCACAAAACAGTACAGTTGGCCTATCCCTTCCTTCCTTAAATCCTGGTACTCACTTCCCTTCCTTACTAATAAATGTCCTTTGTGGAAATGTTTTCCAGAAAAGGGGTACTTTTTCTCTACAAAAAAAAAAAAAAAACTGCCAGGCAGATACCCATTCTTCTCAATGATTTTCTTAATGACGTCTGGGAACTTGTCTGCAGCTTCTTGGCTGTCTGCTGCTTCTCCTGTTATCTTGACATTTTTTAAGGCAAATCTCTTTCTAAAATTATGGAACCATCTTTTGCTGGCATTACATTCTCCAAGTTTAGATCTAACACCTTCCTTTTGCTTTAAGTTGTCATACACTAACTTCATTTTTTCTTAAATCATTATAGAGTCTCTAGGCGTGCCTTTCTTATAGGTATCCTGCATCCACATAACAGGTACATTTTCAATATTAAAAAGTTCAAGGTTTTGTGCCTACTGAGGGAGCTGCAGTGACAACAAATTTCCTTTTCTTTTCTTACAACAGTACTTACATTGCTAGATTCTTTTATCTTGAAATGGCAGGTGACCACAGCTACAGACCTCAATCCACATGATACGTATCAAGCAATTCACCCTTCTTATAATATCATGAATTTTCCCTGCTTCTTGGGAGCACTTCCAGCATCACTAGCAGTACTTTGTATGGATCCCATGGTGTTATTAAAGGTTTATAGTATTGAACTAAACATGATGAAAAATACATGAAAACCATGAGAAAAAAACCTCTTTTTTGGGGTTAGAGGGGGAGACAGGGTCTTGCTCTGTCATTTAAGCTGGAATGCAGTGACACAATCATAGCTCACACTCCTGGGCTCAAGACATCCTGACACCTCAGCCTCCCAAGTAGCTGAGACTACAGGTGTGCACCACCACGGAGATCACTTTTTAATACAATACATAATTTACTGGACAGATGAATTGCTCATATGGAGCTGGTTAGCATCACACAGCGTTTTAAGCAGATACAACACTTGAGCTCACTGCAATAGCAAAAACACGTGGCTTCAGCATTATTCTAGAGTACAGTATGTACTACAGTTAATTTTATGCAGTTATGATTTAATACTGCATCTTTATATTTCTTTACATTTCTCAGGACTGCAAATGGCACCATGTGCAGTCTGGTGTATATAAGTTTTGATAAATTTTAACTTTTTACACTAGACGTGTATCTATTTCATGGTAGTAAATGATTAAATAAACTAGTATCTACATATATTTTATGAATTCATGTCATAACTCTTGTTTATTTTTCCAGTATTTCTAGTCTACATGGTTTGTCTGCAAGTTTTCTCAAATTGTTGCAAATCTACCAAAAAATTAAACAACATATTTATTGATTAAAATATCTGCATATAAGTGGACCTGTGCAGGTCAAAACCTGTGTTGTTCAATAATCAACAGGTAAAGTGAGTTTCTTGCAGGCAGCGTAGAGCTGGGTCATGCTTTTTCATCTATTTAGCCAGTCTATATCTTTCAAGTGGAGAATTTAATCCATTGACATTCAAGGGTATCATTGATAGGCGAGAACATACTCTTGTTATTTTGTTAATTGCTTTTTAAGCTGTTCGTATATCTTTTGTTCCTTTCTTCCTCTCTTCATTCCTTTCTTCCTCTTTTTTGTCTATCATTATACAGTTTGGTGGTTTTCTGTAGTGTAAGTTTTGATTCTTTTCTCTTTCTCCTTTGTGTATCTGCTCTGCCAGTGAGTTTTATAATTTTGCCTGTTTTCATGATAGTGATTTTCATCTTTTCACTTCCAGATGCAGGACTCCCTTGAGTATTTTTTGTAAGGTTGGCCTAGGGGTAATGAATTCTCTTAGTTTTTGTTTGTCTGGGAAATACTTTATTTCTCCCTCATCTCTAAAGGATAGCTTTGCTAGGCATAGTATTCCTGGCTGGCAGTATTTTTCTTTCAGTTCTTTGACTATATGTCAGCCCATTCTCTCCTAGCCTGTAAGGTTTCTGCAGAGAAATGTGGTATTACTCTAATGGTGATTCCCTTACATGTGACTTGATTCTCTTGCTGTTTTAGAATTTCCTTGTTGTCCTTGACTTTTGCCAATTTGACATAAATATGTCTCAGAAGGAAAAAAAAATAAATTTTTGGGTGGAATTTATTTGGGGACTTTTGAGATTCCTGGCTCTAGATGTCCATATCTCTCGCCAAACTTGGGAAGTTTTCAGTTATTATTTCATTAAATATGTTTTCTATGCCTCTGTCTTTCACTTTTCCTTCTGTAAATCCCATAACACAAATATTTATTTACTTAATGGTGTCTCACAAGTCTTACAGGCTCTCTTCACTTTTTCAATTCTTATTTTCTTCTGTTTTTTCCTCAGATCATAATTTCAAGTGAACTTAAGTTTAGAGATTCTTCTGCTTGATCAAGTCTTCTATTGAAGGTCTCTGTTGTATTTTTTATTTCACTGATTGAATTCTTCAAATACAGGATTTTTATTTAATTCTTTTTTATAATTTCTCTCTCTTTGCTGAATTTCTCATTCAATGGTGAACTGTTTTCCTGACTTCATTAAATTGTCTCTCTTTTCTGTATTTCACTGAATTACCATAAAATTATTATTTTGAATTCATAGTCCAGCAAGTCATTGAATTCTTTTTTACTGAGGTCTGTTATTAGAGAGTTATGTTTCTTTAGTGGTGTCATATTTCCTTGCCTCTTCATGTCTTGTCTCCCTGTGTTGATGTCTGTGTGGTAGATATCTGTGTGTTGATGTCTGGTGGAACGGTTGCCTCTTCCAAACACTAGACAGGCTTTTGTACAGAAAGACTTTCACCTTCAGCTGGGTTTTACTGTGCTGGCTGGAAAGAGTGTGTTGACTGCTTCCAGACAGGTGCAATAGTATAGTCTCTGTGCAGACTCTTCATCTGCATTCAATGTTAGCAATAACTGTGGGTGCCTCAGTGGCATATGCTGTAGATGTTTGTGGCAGTGGTGGCAGTGGCATAGGCTGTTAATGTCTTCGGTCCCAAGAGTTTCGGGGGTCCTCCTATTCTCATTTTCCACACAATGGAGAGACTTAGATGAGGGAATTTCTCTCAGTGTCAGGTCTGACGTGGCCTACAAGTGGCTGCAACAGCACTGAGTTCTAGATGCAGCTGCCCGGAGTGGCTGGGGGGCCAGGGTCCTAGGCTCAGAGTCTTGTGAACCTACTGTGGCACCTGCATTTGGGGTGCAAACTTGCTGTCTGTGAAAGGATTGGATATAAGTTGCCCCCAGAACCATGATCTGTGACTCAGAGCTACTCCCTAGCAGCTCAGGCTCAGGGGGCCAGGTTGTAGCTGTGATTCTACTTTTGGGGGATACAGTAAAATACTCACCCAACTCCAGGGAAGTGATACTCTGAAGGTTTAGGCTCAAGGAGCAAGGTATGACTGCGATTTGGCAACTTGACCAGAGGGCAACTCGGGTCACAGGGTATGAGTCACCTTGTGGTAGTGACTCTAGATCCTGGGTTGGTGGTGATCGTCAGCATCTGAGCCTCTGCAAGGCCAGGTACAGTGGCAGCAAGTACCTGAGAATGGCAAAGAATAGCTGTTTTTTGCAGCATCGTCGGGTGAAGAGTGTGGGGGACAGGGAATAGAACAGTGATGATTCCATTCCTCAAGAACAGATGTGTCCCAATAGCTCAGACTCTAGGGCCTAGACCGGCTCCACAGAAGCAGGATACAAGAGCTGTTTGGTCTATACGGTGGTGTGTCTCAGCTAAGCCACTGTTCTGCTTCCCTGGTATATGGGATACTATGTCAGTTCAGCCCAGGGATGTGTAGCTACTACCTCAGCCAGGGCACTGATACCCCAGGGACCAATGTGCTCCTTCAGCTCAGGCCTGGGGGCCTTGACTGTTCTGCATGGCCCAGGCACAGTTTCCCTAGGATGCAGGCTGCTGCTTCAGCTTAGGTACTAGGATAACAGGATCTTTTTGGGGGGCCAAGGCACCGTTTTGGGGATGTGGCACTCCTCCAACTTAGGCTCAGGGAAGATGTGACTTCTCTGAGTGGCCAAAGTACTGTTTCCCCAGGAGAAAGGTACCACTTCAGCTCAGCCCAAGAAGGCGGGGAGAGGGGTAGGTGATGTGGCTGTACTTCTGCTGGCCCCATGGGGAAGTGTATTATTCTGTCTTGCAATGCTATAAAGGAATACCTGAAACTGGGTAGTTTATAAAGAAAAGAGGTTTATTTGGCTCACAGTTCTGCAGGCTGTACAGGAAGCATGGTGCCAGCATGTGCTTCTAGTCAGGACCTAAGGAAGCTTTTACTCATGGTACATGGCAAAGGGGTAGCAGGCATGTCACAAGGTGAGAGAGGGAACAAGAGAGAGAGAAGGAGGGGCTAGGCTCTTTTAAACAACTAGCTCTTACATAAACTAACAGAGTGAGAACTACTCATTACCTCAGGGAGGGCACCAAGCCACTCATGAGGGATCTACCTTGTAGACCCCAGGATTGTAGAGTCAGTGGCAGTGTGCCCTGTGAACTTCAGAAAAGCTGCAGGCATTGCACTCCAACCCGGGCTGCACCCAAGAAAGCCATTAAGACGGGGCCGCCTAAGGCTTCAGGGGATCACCCTTGGTACCAGTGTACCCAGGATACAAGACATGGAGTCAAGGATTATGTTGGAACTTAAAGGTTTCATGTCTTCTGTGCTGGGTTTCAGACTTGTGTGGGGCCTACTACCCCTTTCTTTTGGCTGATGTCTCCCTTTTGAAATGGGAATGTGTACCCAATACCTGTACTACCATTGTATCTTGGAGGTAAATAACAAAACAAAATAAAAATGTTAAGTAGATCCTCTGTAATTATGTTACAGCTGTAACTGTTTACTCAAGGTCAGCAAATTTTTTTCTGTAAAGGACCAGATAGTAAATACCTTAAGCTTTCTGGGCCATAAGGTCTCTACACAAATAGGCAACTTTGCCATTGCAACCAAAACAACCACAGACAATAGTATATTAACACAAGGCTGTTTTCCAATAAAATGTGATCTAGAAAGACAAGAGAGGAATAGGATTTAGCCCAAGGGCCTTAGTTTGCCAAACTTTGCTTTAACTTGTCATTCAAGAACTTTTGCAATCTGGCTACTAACTCCTCACCTTATTTCCCTACTGCTATCTTGCTGACACTGTGTATTAGGTTTTTCTTTTTAAATATAGCAACCACGTATCATATAAAATTACAAGAAAGGTACTAGTTTTGCAAATTAAAAAACTGAGGCATAGAGTACTTTGTTTGTTTATTTGTTTGTTTTTTGAGATGGAGTCTCGTTCTGTTGCCCAGTCTGTCGCCCAGGCTGGAGTGCAATGGCGCCATCTCAGTTCACTGCAACCTCTGTCTCCCGGGTTCAAGCAATTCTCCTGTTTCAGCCTCCCGAGTAGCTGGGACTACAGGCACCTGCCACCATGCCCAGCTAATTTTTTGTATTTTTAGTAGAGACGGAATTTCACCGTGTTAGCCAGGATAGTCTCGATCTCCTGACCTGTGATCCGCCCACCTCGGCCTCCCAAAGTGCTGGGATTACAGGCGTGACCCACCGCGCCTGGCTCTGCATAGAGGGTTTTAAGTAGCTTATAGCCAGGACTAGAAGCTGGACGAAGAATCCATGCTGTTAGCCATTACAAAAAGCTGCCGCTCCATTGGTCAACTCAGCATGCCCCCTAAGTTACATGACCACCTCTGTACTTCTGCTCATTAAATTATTTCCTCCTCTCAGCTTGCAGCGAGCCAAGATCGCGCCACTGCACTCCTGCCTGGGTGACACAGCGAGACTCCATCTCAAAAAAAAAAAAAAAAAAAAAATTATTTCCTCCTCTAACTATGTCCTACTCATCTTTCATATCCTTAGCTCCAGTCTCACCTCTCACTGAATCTCTCCATGCCTCACCGACTCTCAGTGACATCTCCTTCCCTTTTCTTCTTTCTTTTAGATGGAGTCTTACTCTGTCGCCCAGGCTGGAGCATAGTGGCGAGATCTCAGCTCACTGCAACCTCCACTTCCCAGGTTCAAGCAATTCTCCTGTCTCAGCCTCCTGAGTAGCTGGGACTACAGGTGCATGCCACCACACCTGGATAACTTTTGTATTTTTAGTAGATGGGGTTTCACCATATTGGTCAGGCTAGTCTCAAACTCCTGACCTCAGGTGACCTACCTGCCTCTGCCTCCCAAAGTGCTGGGATTACAGGCGTGAGCCACCACACCTGGCCTCTCCTTTTATTCTTAAAATACATATTGCCTACGCTTTTCTATGGGTCCTTATATTTTCATAATTTCATACTGTCTTCCCCACTTACTTTTTATCTTACATTTTCTAGATCCTAGATACCTATCATAGTGTTCTGAAGTTAAAAGGTATTCCTTATTTTTGACTAGATGATATTAACATACAAGGTAATCCATGAATATAGGCCTAAAATAGTATTTGCCGCTCCCCATACTTATTAAGATTAAAGCAAGTGTTCTCTTTACAGTAAATATATCATTTTTCAAGATGAAAAAGGAAACAAAGTATAAATTGGTCTCTTTGATCTTTCTAGAACGAGATATACCTTGCAAAAACGATTATAACAATATATATTCAGTGATTGAACTACTTAGATTATTTTATAGTAAACATCATGTTAGTGTGATTGAATTAGGTTAACAGTTGTATCTGAAGGACTAGGAAAAATATAACATGCTGATTTTTCTGTTCTTCAAGTCTCAGAAAAGTGGTTCTCATTGAGAAAGACATCCTTGAGAAAGATATTGTCTCCTGACAAAAAAAAAAAAAAAATCAGATATTTATATGAATTTTTCATCAAATCTCTGGGTGCTCCAGACGCCCTAAAGTTAAGAAACCCCATCTGAGAGGATCTCATCTTAGCTACTCACAGCTGTAACTCACCTAATAAATTTTCCTTTTAACTCAAGACATTCAAAGAAATTTCAATGCACTAACAAGATATGATCATATTTTTAAAATTCATACCCAAATTAGAAGGTGTCGAAGATCATAAACAATGGAAATGGGGAAATTCATAGTTAAGAGCAAATGGGTGAGAGGGGAGAGCAGGAATATTACCAAAGACTTAAAGATTTCAGTGTCATGTCACTGCTTGCTAGGAAGGCTCTGATGGCCTGGTGACCCTGCCACGTGTATAAGGGGCACCAACGCAGGTTTGGTAGGGGCAACATATATGATCCTATCGCTAAACTTCATACCTTCAAATCAGAAGTGGTAGTATCATATTCTAAAACAATAAATCGAACTAAGAAAAATTAGCATAAGAAAGTAATTGTAATATCTGTTTAAAACTCAGATTTAGAAATAAAAACAAATAAGTTCCAAATAAAAACAAATATGGTCATGTGCCATTTAAGAATATCTCAGTCAATGACTAACTGCATATACAAAAGATTATATACCTAATTAGATACATACGCGTAAGATTACAATGGTGGCAAAAAACTCCCACTGCCTAGTGACATTGTGAAGATCCTGACCGAGTGTACGTCCAGGCTAATGTGTGTTTTTGTGTCTCCGTTTTTTAGCAGAAGGCTTAAAATTAAAAAATAAAAACTAAAAAATTATTAAAACCTTATAGAATAAGAAAATAAGGAAAGTATTTTAGTATAGTTGTACAATGTACATGCATTTTAAGTATCACTACGAAATAGTCCAAAAGTTTTAAAAAGTTAAAAAGTTTACAAAGTAAAATAGTTACAGTAATCTAAGGCTGTTATTGAAAGAAAAATGTTTTTTATAAATTTAGTGTAGCCTTAGTGTTGATTGTTTATACAGTCTACAATAGTGGACAGTGACGTCCTAGGCCTTCACATTCACTCACCGACTCACTCAGAGCAACTTCCAGTCCTATAAGCTCCATGCATGGTAATTGCCCTATACGGTGGTACAATTTTTTGTCTTTTCATTACTTTATTTTATGTATTTTATTTGGTAGAGATGGGGGTCTCACTGTGTTGCCCAGGCTGGTCTTTGAGATCCGGGCCTCAAGCAATCCTCTCACCTCAGCCTCCCAAAGTTCGTAGATTACAGGCATGAACAACTGCACCTGGCCTTTTATCTGTCATGTTGCATTTTTATTGTACCTTTTCTATGTTTAGACATTTTCTGACATACAATTACTTATTATTGTGTTACAACTGTCTACCGTATTAAGGACAGTAACATGTTGCACAGGATTAGAGCCTAGGAGCAATAGGCTATACCATATAGACTAGGTGTGTATCAAATACCATATGATCTAGGTTTCTGCAAGTTCGCTCTGATATTCACAAAAGGACGAAATCGCCTAATGACCCATTTCTCAGAACATATACCCATCATTAAGCAGCACACGACTGTATCAACAGAGTAACAACCCTGTGAATACAACAACAGACAAATAACAAACAATAACATTAATGATCATAGTTGCTACATTTTAATTTCCTTTCATTTAAACTTTTTTCAATAAGTTGAATTTATTAAACGTACTGCTAAGCTGGATTTAATTTTTATAATCTTTTGCACTTGGCACACAAGAATGAGAGCAATATATCACAAAACCCTAAATTTTAACTATTCGACGTGAAATGGTTAAAATCAAACTATCTGTAGAATGTACGTATATTGATGGATGTAGGTAAACTGATGCAGAATTGATAACAGGTAAATTAATACAGAATTTCAAAACTAGCCAAATAGCAATCAAGATAACCAGATGTAGTTTCATCTCTGTTGGCAAAAGAAAAATCTATAAATTTGTGCCTTTCAGAATGAATGACTGTTTCAACAATAGAGGCAAATGCTAAGGTACAGTGGAGGCCCCCCAGAAAGAGGGCAGTCACCCAAATTAAGCAATTAAGTAAGACTTTTGGAAACATATACTTTAAATCACCATTTTTTTGGACGAATATTTAAGGTTTTCCATGATCATATCTTAATTTACTTCTCCATCTGAGTCAATATTCTACTGTCCTGCACAACATCCTGTATTCAGTCTCATGTTTTTCTAGAACCAAATTCTCCCCATGTTTTCCATCTATTCAAATACTACTTACCCTCCGAGGCAAAGAACAAATGAGCATCCCTGTAAAAAGCCTCTGATGACCCCTTTCACCCTGCGCTGCTTCTCCCCTCCTGTCCACGTGATAACCACATATCCCTCACTTCCCATTCTGATCTTCATCATCTCAAATAGTCTGTCTCCTCGTGAAAGTGCATGTCTGTCTCTGTGCAGGATCTTTAGCATGAAATGAGTCATCTGTTCATGAGATTTGTACTATTCATTTGGCACTTAATTACATACCATCTTCTATTCAATGGTTCGTCGTATGAATATTGACTTGCGTGTAAGTTCATTATCTCCTTATAAGCAATGACTAGCAGTACTGGGTACACAGCAAATACTCCAGAAATATGTGTAGAAATTAAATGTCATTTTTCCTGCCCTCCCCTTTTTAAAACGATCTAAATATTAAAATAAAAACTATACAAATCTCAGTTCCCGACAAATTCTAGGAAACCTGGAGCCACACACAAAAAAAAGAGTCTCTAGTCATTTTCACTTTAAATAGAAAACTAGGACAGGGTCTCAGTCTACTTTAATTCTATTCACTTCAACCAACTCAAAGTTTACTGTGTTTACTATGTCAAAGTTCACTGTGACAGTTGTTCCAAGGGTAACTAAAGGAGCTACATTTCAGATATTAACAATCCATCATCAGAAGGGCATACACGCTAAGTTGCTTTTTCCTAGTGTAGTTGGATATCGCATTGAGCCATTCCTATTAATTTGCTTGGGTTTTCCTAAAACCAACAAAAATATTTCTGTAAAATAGCTTGCAAAGCTCCTGATGTACAGAAATGAAGGTTATCTGTCCCTTAAGGTTTGACCGTGGCCCCATTAACACCACTGTCTTATCAAATGAACAAACTCTGACTGGAGGCTTCAATTATATGAATGGTATAAGCACACACACCTCCAAATTAAATCAAGGAGAAAGAACAAAAGAGTATTAACTCCGAAACAAATCTGAAGGAAATCTGCTAGCAGGAACTCCAACAGCACTTCACAAGGTTAACTGCTACTGAAAAGTGTTGCAGGCTCAGTCCACGAGGGGGCAGTGTTGTCTAACTAGCAACAGAACTGAGCTCTTAAAAGGAATACAACTTTCTAAAAATTTCTTTGTAAGCTTTCAGAGGGAAAAAAAAACTTATACTCTTTGAAGGAAAATGTAGAAATGTTTAATTGAGATATCTTTAATTAGGTGAAAACCTAAAAGATGGTCCACTTCTCTAAATCATTTTGTGCTTGTTAATACATCGTATCTCTATGGCTAGGATTCTCCTAAAAGAAATGAAGACACTCATCACACCTAGTTCCACAACCTGACCAGGGCTGCTTCAGTCCCAACCAGAACCCTCCTCCTCATTGGCAGCCTGATGAGAAAGTGGTGATCAGTGACAGGTGGGACCCTAATGCTTCATCACAAATTTCAAGCTAGTTCATGATGGCCATTGTATTAAATATCTACCCACTATTCCCAAAAAACATTCTCATGCAGCAGGAAATACACCCTAAATTTTAGCTTGAGAGAAACAGTTACCAAGCTGTCACAGTGACAAAAGCCCCAGGTGGGCTGCTGAGGGGCAAGGCACCTAGAGGATGTAGAGTACACTCCTAGAGATCCTTAAGAAACAGCCACCGTCTACCCTGAGTAATTCCAATAATCGTGTGACCATTTTTAAAAAAATGGTTTAATCTAAACAACTTTATACACATACACACACACACACACACATATACACACACACACACCCTCCTTCTCCTATTTCAATGCATTCAATTACCTCCTAAATGCTAGATGCTTCAGTCTTTATCGGACTGGACTCATCTATGGCATGTCTCTGCAATTACTGCCTCCTTTTGAAAATCCTCTCTCTCATTTTCCAAATATCTTCCTGTTAAAATTTCCCTTCTCTATCCCTGGTTGATCCTCCTAAATTTCTTCTAAATACTACTTTGTCGGCCTGTTCTTCAATTTTTTTTTCTTTAGAGTGCAAACTTCATATTTCTTGTCATTTTCCACATGATTCCCGGGCAGTCATACCCACTTCTAAAATGTCTTCTAAGCCCCAATGGCCAAAGGCTTCAGACCTGCACCCACAGACCCAGAAACCAGTCTGGCCCTTGCAGATAGAGACTTCAGGCCTCCCAGGAGCCAGGCCAGCCTCAGGGGCTTCATGCTCTACAGAACCCAGGATCCAGGCCTGCTCCAGCAGACCCTGCGGCCACACAAGCTGCCACGAACCCAGGACCCAGGCCTAGGGACCCAGTCTCCAGGCAGGACCAGTGCCAGTGGACTAAGGATCTAGGCATGCCCCCAGTGAACCCAGGGTCTAAGCCCCAGGCTGGCCTTCATGGACCCAGGCTCCAGAACTGCCCGTACAGGCCCAGGTACCAGGATGGTCCCCACAAACTAAGGACCCTACCTCTACCACTACAGACTCAGGCTCTAAGCACACCCCAATGTCAGGTCAGCCACTGTGAACTCAGGCTCCTAGCCCATCCCTATGGATCTAAGGTACTAAGCCCATCTCAGCACCAGGCTGGCCCCTGCAAATCCAGACTTTGGGCCTATCCTCACAAACTCAGGCTCTAGGCCCAACTCAACAGACACAAGCTCCAGGCCCACCACAGTAAACCCAGGCTCCAGACTTGAACCTGAAAATCCAGGCTCTAAGCAAACCCCAGTGGAGCCAGGAACCAGCCTGCCCAAAGGCTCCCATAGCAAGCCCACACACATTCCCTTCCAGAGGGGGGATTATAAGATCATCTCAATAGACTCACAAACAGCATTTCAGAAAATTCAACACCCTTTCATGATAAAAAACAAATAAATAAACAAACAAAAAACCTCTCAACAAATTAGGTAAAGAAGGAATATACCTCAACATAATAAAGACCCTATGTGACAAGCCCACAACTAACATCACACTCTTAAAAAACAAGGCAAGGATGCCCACTCTCATCACTTCTGTTAGCATAATATTAGAATTCCTAGCCACAGTAATTAAGCAAGAAAAAGAAACAAAAGGCAGCCAAATTGAAAAGGAATAAGTAAAATGGTCTCTTTTTGCAATTGACATGATTTTATACATAGAAATCCTAAAGATACCACCAAAAAACTGTTAAAACTAATAAATTCAGTAAGGTTGTAGGATACAAAATCAACACAGAAAAACCAGCAGCAATTCTATAAAGTAATAACTATACAAAAAAGATATCAAAAAATAATCTCATTTGTAATACTTACAAAAAGCAAAATACTTCAGAATAAACCTGACCAAGAGAGTGAATGAACTGTACACTGAAAACTATAAAACACTAATGAAAAAAGTTGAAGTGACAAAAATAAATGGAAAGATATACCATGTTCAAAGATTGAAGGAATTGTTAAAATGTCCCTATTACCTGAAGCAATCTACAGATCCAATGTAACACTTACAAATATTCTAATGGCATTTTTCACAGAGATGGAAAAACAATTCTAAAATTCATATGGAACCAAAAAAGACCGTGAATAACCAAACCAATCTGGTGCAAAACAAAGCTGGAGGCATCACGTTACTTGATTGCAAAATGTACTACAAAACTATGCTAACCAAAACAGTGTGGTACTAGCATAAAAACAGACCTAAACCAATGGAACAGAATAGGGAGCCCATAAATAAACCCTTAAGTTTATAGTCAATTGATCTTTGACAAAGGTATCAAGGACACACAATGGGGAAAGAACATCAATGAATAGTGCTAGGAAAGCTGAATATCCACATGCAGAAGAATGAAATCAAACCCTTATTTTACAACACATACAAAAATCAACTCAAAATGGAGTAAAGACTTAAATGTATCACCTGAAACTACAAAACTACTAGAATAAAACACAGGAAAAAAGGCTTCTTGACATTGGTCTAGGTCATGATTTTTTTGTATATAACACCAAAAACACAGGCAACAAAAGGAAAAACAGACAAATGGGATTGCGTCAAACTAAAAAGCTAACACACAGCAAATGAAACAATTGTCAGGGTGAAAAGACAACCAACAGAAGTGAGTAAATACATGGCAAATCATGTATCTTATAAGCAGTAAATATCCAAAATATCAATATATATACATTTTATTTGTCAAGCAACTCAATAGCAGGAAAACAAATAACCCAATTTAAAAATGGGCAAAGGACTGAAACAGACATGTCTAAAAGAAAACATACAAATGGCCAACAGATACATTTTAAAATGCTGAACATCACGAATCATCATCCAGAAAGAGTAAATGAAAACCACAATAAGGTATCACCTCGAACCTGTTAGAATGGCTAATATCAAAAAGATAAAGTACCAGATGCTGGAGCCATGTGGGAAGAAGGGGAACTCTGTACACTGTTGGTGGAAAAGTATGGAAGTTCCTTTAAAAAAGTAAAAATAGGGCCGGGCATGGTGGCTCCCACCTGTAATCCCAGCACTCTGGGAGGCCGAGGCAGGAGGAATCACCTGATGTTGGGAGTTAGAGACCAGCCCAACCAACATGGAGAAACCCTGTCTCTACTAAAAATACAAAATTAGCCGGGCATGGGTGGCACATGCCTGTATTTGCAGCTACTTGGGAGGCTAAGGCAGGAGAATCGCTTGAACCCAGGAGGCAGAGGTTGCAGTGAGCCGAAATCGTGCCATTGTACTCCAGCCTGGGCAAGAAGAGCGAAACTCCGACTCAAAAACCAAACAAAAAACAAGTAGAAATAGAACTACCATATGATCCAGCAACTCCATTTCTTTGTATTTAGCCAAAGGAAATGAAGTCAGTATATCAAAGAGATACCTGCATTCCCATAGTCTTTGCAGCTTTATTCACAAGAGCCAAGATATGAAATCAACCTCAGTGTCTATGGATTGATGAATGGATAAAAAAAGTGGCATACATATATACACAACAGAATACTATACAGTCTTAAAAATAAAGAAGAAAATCCCATCATTTGTTACAAAACAGATGAACCTGGAGGACATTACGCTAAGTGAAATAAGTCAGGCACAGAATGACAAATATTGCATGATCTTATTTATATGCAGAATCTTAAAATGTTGAGCTCATAGTAGCAAAGAGTATAATGGCAGTTACCCAGGCTACAGCAGGGAGCGGGATGAGGAGATGTTGGTCAAATGGAACAAAATTTCAGTAAGACGGGATGAATAAATTCTAGAGATCTGTCAGACAGCACAGTGCCTATAATTAATAATGCATTACACACTTGAAAATTGCTAAAGGGGTAGATCTTAAATGTTCTCACCACAAAAAAAAAAGTATGTAAGGTAAAGAATATGTTAGTTAGTTTAATTTAATCATATCACAGTGAATACATGTAGGAAGATATAACATTTTATGACATAAATCTATATAATTTTTATTTGTCAATTATATCTTAATAAATAAAATTTTTTAAAAAAAGAAAAGAAGGGAGATAATTCTTTAACATTTCTTTTTAAATAAAAAAATAAATCTCTTCCCTCTAGCCCAGACCTGAATACCCATCGGCCCGCTGAATATCTGCATCTGAATGTGCCATCGGAATCTCCAACGCAACATGTCCCAAAATGTCAGCATTCTTCCACCTCATCCCCAAATCCACTCCTCCCTCAAAGCACTACATGTTGAAAGGCACTTCGGTCCACCCAGCTGCCCATAGCAGAAACCACCCTCAATGTCTTCACCTTCCTTTCTTCCCATATCTAATCAGTTCCCAATATCGGCTATCCCTGCAGTATGTCTCGTCTTCCGAATCTCCACTGCCTCAGTTCAGGTCTTCCTTATGTGTCCCTTGCATTCCTGCACTACTTTCAGGCAGAGATGGAGATGGTTTACCCCACTATCCATTTGTCCTCTTCCCTTACTGATAGAACTCCTCCATTTTTAGTGGGGCACACGGCCGCTGAATAAATATTATATTTTCAGCCTTTCTCTTACAGCTAAAAGTGATCATGGCACGACATAGGGGCAATGAGCTCTAACTAGATGTCTTCCGTGACAATTTCTCCAACATAAAAGCAAGTCCTCACTTAACATTGCAGATTAGTTCTTGGAAACCAAGACTTTAAGCAAAACGACCTACAGCAAGTCCTCAAATAACACTGTTTTGTTATATTGATAACATAATCGGTTTTGTTACACATCCTATAAGTTTCGCTTGAAGTCGTAGTTTCCAAGAACCTATCAAGGATGTTAAGGACTTACTGTATCCTTATATTACAGCTAGTGCATGCCCCTTTGCTCTTGTGATTCTCACCCCCAACCCCGCCCCCTGCATTCCTGCTCTCAGGAACTTGGAGCTCATGCAACCACACCAGAAGATGAGAAAATCTCCAAGGATAGCAGACCAACTAGCCCAAAGCAGCCAGGACCTGGGACACTGTGGAACCAACATGCAAGCTCTGATTCATCTATCTGGATTCCTTCCATGGTGGAGAACGTTTATTTTGTCTAAGCCACGGGTGTGTGGGTGTGGGCGGGCGGGCGTATGTGTGTGTATGTAGTCATGCATCCTAACAAGGTTCACTGCCTCCAATCTCACCTCTCCAAAACCACAATCTATCTCTACATTGCTTCCAGGCTGATTTCCTAAACCCTAAATGTGGAGAATCAATCCATGATTTTTTTAAAAAAATTAATAAAATACACACTCACAGCATGCTTTAGCATGGCATGTAAGACCATTCATAACCTAGTCCCTGCCCACCTGAAATCTTCTCGTTCATTGCTCCCTCTTGACACCAGCTGCTCTGACCAAGCCATCGTCTGCACAACACCACAGCTTTATATGTGCTTCTGCCACCGTCAAAATATCTTGCTTCCCAGCACCCATTCTAAATTATCTTCAAATATTCTGCTCAGATGTCACCTCTTCCAAGAAGCCTTCTCTCCATCCTGACTGGGGTACAAATTCATAGCCTGCCAAAGCCTCTGTTCTTACCTCTACTGTAGCAGGCATCATCCTGTGTTAAATCATGTTATGACTTGCCTGTTTCTCCAACCAGACTTCACAGTCAGGCTGTAGGCTTCATCTCTCTGTCTCTGGCCCAGCAACTATAGGTATTCACTGAACGCATGTTGAAAAAGTAAGTACTTCCAGGAATGTAGTGAAGGAAGTTTTTGGCACCTGGTACCTGACATATTAATAAACGAAAACCTAGGCCTCTTGATTCTTTGCCCAGGCCTGTTTCCAGTACATCAGCATTTCCCCAACTGTGTTCCAATAACATCCATTCAGAAAATGTGAATAATGTGTGGGTTTCCAGCCATGCAACACAGCTTTCAGTTCCACTAACCTGTCAAACTCCCACCACCCTCAAAGCCTCTGACCTCACCCTTTTGGTCTTCTACCCGGAGGGAGGGCACTCTGCCTGCGTGGTGCCCCTTTCCCTGGTTCCCACCACTCAGCCATCATTCATGCCAGTTCAGACCCGGTGAAGACCATCTGATCTTGCAATATTTTTAATAATCCTCTAGTTTGGCTAACGACTGCTCTGAAACTCACCAGGCTCTACAATTTCCTTCATTCTCCTTTCGACACATTAAGGTTTTGCCTCTTGGATTTTTTTAGCACTAGTCCCTGTCTTCACGATTTTCACAGAATATCTAGAGTGGATATATAATTTACCTGCAAATATGTTCAGCTTCTTAGGATATTATCCCTCAGAGTTTAAATTCATACAAAAGGAGCCAGGTGATCTCTTCCTGGGCTTCAGTTTCTTCTAGCAGTGTTCGTTCTACCCCTTCAAACGAGGTGACTGTGCTCCTTGATAGAGAAACGCCAGCCACGAAGGAGTTTCGTATCTCTGCTTTATCTCAGAAATCTGTTGGCATTACCTCACACACCCTTAGCCAGGAGCCCAACCTTTCCTAGCTCTCTTTCTTTTCCAGACACCACACAGTTATTGCCCTTGACCCGTGAGAACAGGATTGCTCAAGGTGCCATCCAAGAGCTACCTGAATCGGAATCATCTGAGGAGCTCATTCAATACAAGATTTCTGAGTCAAACAGAATCAGAATCACTGGAGTGCAGTTCAAAAATCTGAATTTTTAACAAGCATGGAAAGCATCCAAGGTGGCAATAGATCCTTTGCTTGCCAGGTGGGGCAGGGCAGGACTGGGGCAGCCAGGATCCCCAGAAACTGTCACCCGCAGCCCAAGACCACTGCTTTCCTTCGCTTCCCTGCGCAACACAAAGACTGTAATTTTCTATATGCCCCTTGAAGTAAAAAAGTTTCATGGAGTTTCTAGAATTTCCTAGAGAACTACTAAATTAGTGTTTCTAGGGCAGGTTCACAATGATCCTTTCCAAAACTTCTACAGGACAATCTAATATGCCCTCATGCTTAAACACCATCGCTTTAAAACAGCAATTCTCAACTCTTTAAGGGCAAAAATACCTTTTCATAACATTTTGCAATGCCTCCTTTATTATCCTAAAGTGAAATTCATAAACAATATAACTGCCTAAATATAAAATTCAAAATAATCCATATAAAGTCCTAAATAACACTAAGGGGAAACAAAATTAAAATGATTTTCATTACATAAATGCTCAGATTAGTCAGACACCTGCTGTACCTAAAGGAGAATCATGCTGAAAGCAAGGTCCGAGTATAGACAGATACAGGGGCACTGAAATGGTCACTCAGGAGCATGAGCACTGCTTTCTTGGATGTGACACTTTGAAAATAGTAAACAACTTTTAGTAAATTTGCAAAGAAGACAAAGTATAATCTTCTCTTGATTTACATGGTACTTACAGTCCGAGAAAACTCACTGATATTTAAAACCACGTAAAAAACATTGTACGGACATATTCTAATGCCAGATAATTAGAAACATATTTTTATCCTACATGAATGTCCAACAGGACATTCGAGGCCATGCAGAATGTAGAATAGTTCTTCCTGCTGTGGTACTATCCCAGGGACTAACAGTTGTCTAGCATCCCTAGTCACCACCTATTAAAGGCTAGTAGCCACCCACCCCTCCATCCCCAATCACTGTGATAATTAAAAATATATCCAACCATTCAACCTCTCCAAACAATATGAACAGAGGTACCTGTGTCAGGCTATATTATTATTTTCCCTTGTGACACTATCATACATTATAGTGACTCTAGAATCTCTACATGATTCCACCTACACTTACAATATTTTCAAAAGCAAATATTTGCATAAATTCTACCATAACAGAAATTGCTGGTGAAATTCTACATGAACGGAATGAGAATTTCACAGATATGAGAAACCTTCTTCAGAAATTCTCGAAAAAACAAACGCAAACTACATTTTTTTAAACAATCAAATCGCGTTTTCCTGTTGACATATTTCAATTTCAGAGCTATCTTCTCACTATTAATATTCAATTGGCAGTGGTTCCTAAGCAGTTCAGCTCTGCATGTCAGTAAAATAGATCAAACTACAGTTTAAATGTATTAAATGATTCCAAAATGCATCCTTTTAGTGTTAAAATGGTTATAAACAGCTCAAGTAAATTATCTTTGAAAACACAATGGTTCTCAAGCCTGTAGGTGCGTCATAACTATCACCAGGGGAGATGCTTAAAATTTTGAGATGCTTGGGCCATCTCTTGCCCACAGATTCTAACTGCACAGGCGTGGGTTAGGTAGAGCCTAAGAACCTTTATTATTTTTTAAAAGGTCTACAGGTGATCCTCATGCTGGCAGAGGCAGATCTGGTTTTGTGGGTCCTGAAACCTATACAACTGGGCAGGGAGTGGCGGGGAGTCTCTTTAAGAAAAAGGACAAAAAAATGGCAGGTCTCTTGGAGCCTTGGGAAAGCTTCCTGCACTGGCTTCATAGTAAATCCCTCTCTGGATGCTACTTGCGGTTGCAAAGTGTGACAGAATGAAACTCACAAGGGAACACATGGGCAAAAGTATAAAGTCATACACTATGTGTGCAGAGGCCATAAGACCAATGTCCATGGGCTTCAGGAGAGAATATAAATGAGTAAGGCAGGCAAGGTATGAGACAACACAGGAGGGAGAGGTGACCGAGTACCTGTGCTCTGAATGCACCAGCTATGTCGTGTCAATGCTAATGCACACGCAGTGTTGCGTTTCTCCAATTCAAGAGAAGCTTCAAGTCTGGATTTTTACATGAAATCTCCCAGTTCTTAAAAGTTAGCTCAATTTTTTAATAAAACATTGGCTAAACCAAATAAATCATGAGTTAAAAATGCCAGTATGTCACTTCTGCTTTATAGAAGAGAAAAGATACTTCCTACCTAAAAATAAAACTGAAGAGTAGATGGTTTATTCAAGGATCCATGAAGGGAGACTGCTGAAAACATAGTTTGTGAGGCAGTTCATACATCTGACAATGAAAAAATGGTTTGTTCAGGGATTCTGCCACATCTCAAGGACCTAAGTTTACTCTAACACATCCTAACTGCACCCAAAGAGTTCTATAAGTCAATAAAAGACAAGCTCTCCAATATAAAACTCATGAACAGGAAAATCTTTCAAAATGAATCATAAATGGCTAACAAGCATGTGAAAAAAAGTCTGACCTCAATTACATCCGGTGCAGCAAGTCTGCGGAGATTAAAGTTCTCAGTTCTAATTGTGACGTTCTGAGAATACAGGAATAAACTAAACGAAAGTGCTTTTCCTATTCTCCCACTCAACCTACACAGAAGTCCTAAATAACGTTTGTGACCAAACGTTTTCCCCACAAACTGAGCAAACAATCAGTTCTGCAGGAGACACCACCTGGGTGTCCTGGAATTCAATTCAACTGCAACACTATCTAACTGGAGATAGTATGAGATCCCACAGGTTGGGAGCTCAGTCCCCAAGACTGCCCCTTCCCTTCAGATGCCCATCTATAGCCGCAGGTTGTTTCGTGTGTGCTTCTGACTGGCTATAAATCAGGGTTCTCACAACCTTGGGTTCGATTAATCTGCTAAATCAGCTCACAGAACACAGGGAAAAACTTTTGTTTACCAGCTTATGCTAAAGGCTATTACAAAGGATACAAATAAAGGGAGGTATGGAGCAAGGCACGTGGGAAGGGGCAGAGAGTTCCATGCCCTCTCTGGACACCCCACCCTCCCGGAACCTCCATCTGCAAACCCTGTCCTTTTGGGTTTTTATGAAGGCCTCATTAGTGGGCATGATTTACTCAATCACTGGCTACTGGTGATCCCCTTAACCTTCACCCCTCTCCCCTCCCTGGAGGTTAGGGGATGGAACTGAAAGTTCAAACCCTCTAATCCAGGGGTGTCCAATCTTTTGGCTTCCCTGAACCACACTGGAGGAATTGTCTTAGGCCACAGATAAAATACACTAACAACAGCTGATGAGCTTTAAAAAAAAAAAAAACTCATAATGTTTAAGAAAGTTTACACATTTATGCTGTGCCACATTCAAAGCCATCCTGTGCTGCACGTGGCCCATGGGCTGTGGGCTGCATAAGCTTGCTCTAAGCTTGGACAAGGTAGCCCCGTTCTAAAGCCACCTAAGGGTTGCCAGGCATCAGTTAATTCATTCGCACACAAAAAGACATGCCACTTTGAAAATCCTAGAAATTTTAACAGGAAACTCAGAGGGAAGACCAAATATAGTCATGTGCCACATAATGACATGTGGCTCACCAGTGACCACATATAGGACGGTGAGCCATAAGATTATAATGCCATATTTTTACTGTACCTTTTCTATGTTTAGATACACAAAGACCACTGTGTTACAACTGTCCACAGCATTCAATACAGCAAATGCTGTGTAGGTTCGTAGCCTAGAAAACAACAGGCTAAGCCATATGGCCTAGGTGTGCAGTAGGTATACTATCTAGGTTTGCATAAGTACGTTCTATGATGTTTGCACTTCACGAAGATGAAATCACTTCACGACACATTTCTCAGAATGTGTCCCTTTCTTTAAGTGACACATGGCTGTATATATTTCACAGTGTTAGGTGTGATGTCCACTGCTGTTCCAAAGCTGATCTGATCCTACTCTCAAAAAAGTCAAATCCTTCAGCTTTTTGACAGCTACTTTATATATACGTGTGTGTGTGTGTGTGTGTGTGTGTGTGTGTGTGTATTAAACACCAATCTAAAAAAAAAATTGATCTTGTAGACAAAAATAAAATGTTGCACTGAAAAGACAGTAGAAATAAGCTTTTCAATATGCTCTCCTGGTTGATTTCTGCAACACTTCTTAGTTATTTTAGTATATAAAACACCAACCAACTCCAATAAAGTAGTTAAGGCTACCAGTACACAGCCCATTCTACAGATACGTGGGCCAGTGTGGAATAAGATGGAACCTCTGACTTATTATACCAAAACCCCTAGCCAAAGAGAAAGTTATAGTCACTTCCTGGCCCACTTCGTCAAGCCAAAACAGACCACTGAAAACTACTGCCTCTCAAGCAGAGACTGTGGCATAGCTAAAATAATGGAGAACATATGGTCAATTTAACAAGGGCCAAGGAACAGTGAGCAAGTCTAACACATACTTGTTATTAGACTGTAAAATCATTTTTCTGCTTTCCATAATGGGTGGGAAGGAGGCTGGGGAGTGGAAAGGAAGGAGCAAAAGAAATAAAAATTGCCAAACAAAGAAGATTTACTAAAGGACTAGCCACAAAATTATAAACCAACTTCCATCCATGGTGAAAACAAGAAAATAACTCAACAGAAAACCTTAGAATTAGTGGATTTGTCATTTCTTCCTTTGTTTATTTGTGGTTTTCTATCCCAGCCCACATTTTTCCTAAAGAAATGACTCGTAGGTTTCCTGGGTCCTGCAGCCAGATGCAAAGATCTGAATAGGCACGAGTAGCGGCTGAGCTACCATGTTAATTTTTTCATGTCTTGCTCTCCAGGAATTCTGCGTGTACGGTGAGGTGTCTACCCGAAGCAGACGCTCAACATTCACCCAACACATTCTATCTGTTATTCAGAATTATTCAGCTTCTTCTTCACACTAAAAACAAAAAATAACTAACTCAAAATGGACCACAGACACAAAGGTAAGAGTTACAACTATAAAACATAGAAGAAAATACAGGAGTAAATCTTCTTCACTTAAGTTAGGCAATGGTTTCTTAAGACATGGCATGGAAAGTACAAGCAACAAAATAAGAGAGAGATAACTGGACTTCACCAAAATTAAAACCTTTTGTACTATAAATGATGACTATTAAGAACGTGAAAACATAACGAATACAATAGAAGACAGTATCTGCAGTCATATAATTAAAAGCAGTTTGCATACAGATTATAGAAAGAGCTCTTTTAACTCAATCATAAACAGACAAATAAGCCAATTAAAAAACACAGCTGGGCGCTGTGGCCAGGAGTTTGATACCTGCCGGGGCAGCACAGCCAAACCCCATCTCTACAAAACATTTAAAAATACAAAAGTTGGCCAGGCATGGTGGTGCACACCTGTGGTCTCAGCTACTCAAGAAGCTGAGGTGGGAGGATCACTTGGGCCCAGGAGTTCAAGGCTGTGGTGAGCTATGCTATGATTGTGCTACCACACTTCTGGGCAACTGTCTCTAAAAGTGTGTGTGTGTGTGTGTGTGTGTGTGTATATATATATATGTGTGTGTGTGTGTGTGTGTATACATATATGTAAAAAAAAGTAGAGAATTTGTGTGTGTGTGTGTGTATATATATATACATATACACACAAATTATCTAGTTTTTTTTGAAAAATGTTAAAAAATGGGCAAAGAATCTGATACACATTTCTCTAAAGATATACAGGTTGAGCATCCCTAACCGAAAATCTAAAAATCCAAAATGCTCCCAAACCTGAAACGTTTGAGTGCCAATGTAACACAAGTGGATGATGACATTAATTAACACTACAAAAAGGTGCCCATAGACAACACAATGAAAATGTGTGATGGGTTTATTCAAGGACTACAGCAGGGTACATTCATAACAGAACAAGAAATCACGCCAGTTTATAAAATTCGAGAGAGAAGTCGAAGTCAAAAACCACTGTTAACGAGGAAGGTGACTGGAGAACACATTTAAAAAGCCATCAAGCAGAATGCCTCCTCATCCTTAGAGGACTCACTTTCAGGTCCCTCAACTGCGACTGGTGTTTCTTCTCAACTCAAAAAACAAAACCACGTACAGCGAATTCTTCTTTTTTACTTTTCTTTCTTTTCTATAACCTCATTTTAGAATTGATAGAGTGAGTTTTTAATCAAAACACAGCACGGCAGACGAGGATGGAAAGCCTACCGTTGTTCGCTCCTGCCGTTGTCTAGGTATTCTAGTGATGCTACTGTACTGCTTAATTACCTTGAACACATTTATTTTTTCACCGTATTAAGGGTATATTCTATTTTTTTACAGTTAAATATGTATGTGTGAATCAGTATTAGAAAATGATGGCTTCTCAGAAGTATATAAATTCAGAGGCAGGAATGAGGGTGATGCCACATAACCATAGATTGTCCACATGGGTGGCTGAGATAGTGACCTTTGCATTCTGATGACTCAGCATACATGAACTTTGTTTCATGCATAAAATTATTTATAATTATAATTACAAACATAATTATAAACATATAATTATAAAACATAAATGAATTTCATGTTTACACTTGGGTCTCATCCTCAAGATATCTCATTATGTATATGAAAATATTCCAAAATTCAACAAAATCCAAAAAAAATCCCAAATCTGAACTCCTTCTGGTCCTAACATGATGGGATACTTAACCTGTATGATAAGCCATAAGCACAGGAAAAGATGCTCCATGTCATTAGTCATTACAAAAATGCAACGCAAAACCACAATGAGATAGTACTTCATATCTCCTAGGATACTTATAATTTAAAAAGACAGAGAATAACAAGTATTGGCAAGAGTGTGGAAAAACACACAGACAAGCAATTTTTCCTCTGCCCTCACACCACAAGGAGTAGGCGATTGTCTCCACACACGAAGCAAGCAATCAGTCCTGCAGAGGATACCAGCCAGGTGTTCTCCAGCGCAATTCAGTTCCAACACTATCTACCCGGATACGGCATCAGGTCCTACAGGCTGAGGGCCTGGTCCCTCCACCCCACCCCTAACCCCATGCCCTAACCCCACCTCACCCCTGCCACTTTAGATCCCAGTTTAAAGCCCCAGGTTGTTTTATTTGTGCTTCTGACAGGCTCTAGATCAAGTATTCCATAACCCCTTCCTTGGGCTCACTTTGCTACAGTGCCTCACAGAACTCAGGGAAACATTTACTTACATTTACTGGTTTATTATAAAGGGTATGACAAAGGATGCTGAAGAAGAGATGCACAGGGTATGTATGGGAAAAGGGGCACGTAACTTCCAAGCCCTCCCCAGGCGCCGCCCTCCAGAAACCTCCATGTGTTCAGCTATCCGAAAGCTCTCGAACTCTGTCCTTTCGTTTTTGTTTTTGTTTCTATTTTTTGTTTTGTTTTTTTCTAAGATGGAGTGTCACTCTGTTGCCCAGGCTGGGGTGCAATGGCGTGACCTTGGCTCACTGCAACCTCTACCTCCAGGGTTCAAGCAGTTCTCCTGCCTCAGCCTCCCAAGTAGCTGGGATGACAGGTTCACGCCACCACTCCTGGCTAATTTTTGTATTCTTAGTAGAGACAGGGTTTCACCACGTTGGCCAGGTTGGTCTCGAGCTCCTGCCTCGTGATCCGCCCTCCTCAGCCTCCCAAGGTACTGGGATTACAGGCAAGAACCACCACGGCCACCCCTTTTGGGTTTTTATGGAGGCTTCATCACACAGGAATGAATGAATAAATCATTGGCCAACTTAACCTTCAGCTCTTCTCTCCTGCCAGGATGCTGCTCACTGCTGCTGTGTAGCCACTGACCCAGGGGCTCTGGGCTGCTTACTTTCCCTGAACACACTTAGGAGAAAGTCCCAACCCTCCAATCCCGCTGTGTCCTTCTGGTGCCCAGCCCCGTCCTGAAGCTACCTAGGGGCTGACAGCCATCAGTCAACATATGAGCACACAAGAAAACATCATTGCGGACATTCTAAGGATTTTAGGAGGTGTACGCCAGGAAATGGGGACAAAAACCAAATACATATTTCACAATATTGCATCCTCATATACTACTGGTGGGAATGTAAAATTGTACAACTGTTGTGGAAAACAATTTAGAAGTTCCTCAAAAGGTTGAATGTAGAATCGCCATTTGACTTGGCAATTCTACTTCTAGCTATATACCCAAGAGAAATGAAAACATACATCCACTCAAAAACTTGTACAGCAGTTCTCCTAACAGCATTACTCACACAAGCCAAAAAGGAAAAGCAACCCTTAAATGATATGGTTTGCCTGTCCTCACCCAAATCTCACCTGGAATTGTAATAATCCCCACATGTCAAGGGTGGGGCCAGGTGGAGATAATGGAATCATGTGAGCAGTTTCCCCCACACTGTTCTCATGATAGCAAAGAAGTCTCACAAGATCTGATGGTTTCATAAATGGGAATTCCTCTGTACAAGTTCCCTCTTGCCTGGTGCCATGTAAGACGTGCCTTTGCTCTTCCTTCGTCTTCCAGCGCGATTGTGAGGCCTCTCCAGCCACGTGGAACTGTGAGTCCATTAAACCTCTTTCCTTTATAAATTACCCAGTCTCAGGTGTGTCTTTATTAGCAGCGTGAGAACGGACTAATTTACTAAATTTCCCTCAAATGGTGAACAGACAAAATGTGTCCTATCCATATAACTGACTATTATTCCACACGAAAAAAGTAGAGGTAAATATTGATTCTGTTTATATGAAGTGTCCAGAATAAGAAAATCTCTAGAGACAAAAAGCAAATTAGTGGTTGCCTGAAGTGACAGCCAGTGGGTGTCCTCCCTCCCTCCCTTCCTCTCTCTCTTTTTCCTTCCTTCCTTTTTCTTTCCTTCTCTTTCTCTTTTTCTTTCTTTCCTTCCTTCCTTCCTTCCCTCCTTCTTTCTCTCTCTCTCTTTCTCTCTCCCTTCCTCTCCTCTGCTTTTCTTTTTTCCTTTCCTTTCCTTCCTTTCCCTTCCTTCCTCTTCCTCTTCCTTTTCCTTGTCCTCTTCCTCTTGCTCAAGACAAGGTCTCAATATGTTGCCCAGACTGGACTTGAACTCCTGAGCTCAAACAATCCTCCCAACTTTAGCCTCCCAAGCAGCTGGGACTACAGGCAGGAGTCACCAGCAAGTCTTTTCTTTTTAAGATGATGAAAATGTTCTAAAGTGGCCTGTGGTAATGGATGATGCACAATTCTATGAATGCACTAAATAGCCACTGAATTTTATACCTTAAATGGATGAATTGTATGGTTTACAAATTATATCTCAACAAAGTTATTTTTTAAAGTATTCAGCCTTCTGGGTCACTATGGCAGACAAGGATACAAATTCGTTTAATCTTCTCCAAGCCCTATGAAAACAGCAACAACCAATTTCAAAAGAAAATAAATTGATAACAGTGCTGAGAAAAAAAAAAGAGTATAACCATAGACAAAATAACCATAGACAGAAGTCACAACCCCAAACAAGCCCAGAACCCACACTTATCCTAACAGTAGAGCCACAGAGAAGCTAGAACCCCAGAGTTGGCAGGTCTGCAGACCTGGAATGGGAAGCAGAACATATGTCACCATGATTAACTGAAAAATTACCTGCAGAACAGCTTCCCATCCTAGCCCCTCCCACCCTGTTCCCCTACTTAGAGGCTTGCCTGCAGCAAGGCACTCAGCATGGGTCTAATCCCACCTGCACTTGTGCCAGTCCATACACCCCACCTCATAGAAACCCATTCCAGCCCTCTTCTATATGAAGGGAAGAGGCCTGCTAAGAACACATACTCCACACAGCCGGAGAAACTCTACCTGTCTACATTTAGGAACTCAAACTTTCATTCATGCATATGAGCAAACTCCAACATTTGAGGACTAACAGTGGCTTTCAAAAGAAGTTCCAAGATTTAATGAAACAGAACCGACCCTGGATGAAGCAGAAATCCAGGAAATAGAAGGTAATCACAGGGAGAAAAAAAAAAATCTAATTTTTTATTTAGAGAGATTCAAAATAATGCATCCATAAAAAAGCAGACTGCAATAAAACTGAGTGACCAGAGAATGGGAAATAACTCTTGAAATCATAAATAAAACTATAAAAATGTTGTTAGAAAGAATGGAAGATCATGCTTTAAAATAGGAAAGAAAAATGAAAAGACATAGAAGATTGATCTAATCCAGGAGAACCAACATCCATCTAATAGGAACTGCAGAAGTAAAAATCATCCTTAAAAAGTAGAGAGGACACATATTTTCAGAGCTAAGGAAAGACATGACTGAAAGGGTTCCACATGCACCATATAGCAAGAACACAAGACTCACACTTCCAGAAATGTGAGTGGGGAGGGATCAAGAGAGCCCTGAAAGCTGTCCATAGAGAAAGAGCCAATTACCCACAGGTGAGATCTCAAAGGTCTTTACATTTAAAAGAAGAGACTCCTGTGCATACTACGATTAAAGGCCAATTAAGCCAATAAATTAAAGCAAAAGAAGGGATTAAAGGATTTAAATATTTTGAAATGCACCATGCAAATTCTACCACTTGTAATTCATTTCCTCATTTCGTTACCTAATTTTTTTTATAAGAAGCATAAACTTAGATTCCAAATCTGCTTGATTTCCCAAACAGTGAAACCTGAGACGGGCCGTAAACTTTCACGTACAAGTCTTTGCATGCACATACGCTTTCATTTCTCTTGGGTAAATATCAAGAAATGGAATGGCCTAGTGGTACAAAAGGTGTATCTTTAACTTCTTAACTGTTTCTACTGCTTTTTTTTTTTTTTTTTCCGAAACGGAGTCTCACTCTGTCACAGGCTGGAGTGCAGTGGTGCGATCTCAGCTCACCGCAACCTCTGCCTCCCAGGTTCAAGCGATTCTCCTGCCTCAGCCTCCTGAGTACCTGGGATGACAGGCATGTGCAACCACACCTAGCTAATTTTTGTATTTTTAGTAGAGACGGTGTTTCACCATGTTGGCCAGGATGGTCTCCATCTCTTGATCTCGTGATCTGCCCGCCTTGGTCTCCCAAAGTGCTGGGATTACAGGCATGAGCCACCGCACTCGGCCTTCAGCTGTTTTTAAACAATTGGACCGTTTACATTCCCACCACCAGTGTGTAAGAGTTCAGCAGCTCCACTTTCTTACCAATCACAATATGGCCGGTCTTTTTAATTTTAGCCATTCTAGTAGATTTTATTAGTATCTCATTGTGGTTTTCATTTCCATTTCCCTAATGACTAACAATGTTGAGCACCTTTACATGTGCTTACCTGCCATCCATATCTGTTACAATTTTTTGCCCATTTTTTTTTTCCCATTAGGGGGTTTGCCTTCTTCTCACTGAGATATAAGAGCTCTCTATGTATTCTAGATACAAGTCCTTTGTTGGATCTCCAACACAAAACGTCCATGGTCAAACTGCTGAGAAACCCTGATCTAGTTAGTTTTGCTGAAAAGAACCATATTACACGGCAAGGAGTCATGTATCTACACATGATTCACTTTACCTTTAAAAATAAAACAGGCAATTTTTAAAAAACTGACATGAGATACTTCTTAAAATCATATGCTACAGAATCCATTTACATCTAAGTCCAGCAAGTACCTTACCTATTCATACTTCTGACCATAAATCACCATAAAGAGAAAATTTGCTTAGACAATATGATTTAGAATGAGTTCCAACTAAAAGAAAACTAACATTTTAATAAAATTTTGGTATGTCTTTCAGAGGCTTCCAAGCAGCTAAGCTCTCACTACACAATCACTCTAGAACCTTAAAAGTATAACACATTTCCTATGGCTCCCCTACTAGCCCTACCCAACTCTTTTCTTTTAGTGATGGGCTCCGAACAGTTCAGGTGATGGCAGCAGGGAGGCAATGTGAAAACAGTTCTCCTCCTTCCTCCGCTAGTCATCAGGTACCTTCCCCAACAGAAAAGTCCCCGAAGGCCTCCCTCAGAGCCTGTGTATTCTGATCCTGGTTGCCATTCTAACACAGCACATTTATAGCATATTTCAGGAGAGTGGGGTGAGGTGACTTTTACATCTTTCCAACCTGAGAGTTGGTTTTCCCACAGGAACAGATGACGTCACATTTCAAACAGGATGCAGAACCGAGGAACCTGGATCATGGTCTCAAACCTACCAACAAGTTTGGGGCCAATTAATTCATTCTCGAGTCCTCAGTTTCCTCATCTATAAAATGCAAAAGAACTTCTACTATTTCTTCCAACATAAGGATTCTGCTACTTCAATATATAAACTAGTTTCCTAACAGCTAAACACTGACTGGGTACTATGTGCCAAACCTTGAGCTGTGTATTCACAATCTCATTCAATTTCCACTACAACTCTATGAAGAAGTTACTACCATTATCCCTATTTTTCAGATGAAGAAACTGAGGAGGCTCAGCGACCTATCCACAGGCCCCTGTCATAGGCTGGGACCCAGGCTCCGCTGCTGCTGCCACGGGCACCCTGCATTCAGTAAAGTGGGAGGAACAGGATACAGCTTTATTCCAGCCACAGACAGCTGTGAGGAGTAATTACAGTCAGAGAGTTCCAAAAACCCACACAAACTCTAAAAAGCAAGTTTAGGACCATTTATGAAGTTCTACAACTCTCCAAACAACTGAGTAAACCATGAAGGTGCCTATCTTACCTCATTACATCAAATAACGTCCAATTACTGGCATGCTGTACCTAATAAGAGGACTGCACTGAAGCCGAGACTTCTCATAGGCCATCAGAGAGACTCGATTCTTAACCGGATTCTAAAGCATCTCAGCTGTGTGCCTTTAGGCATGTTCTTTAATACCTCTGAAGCTCATTTTCCTCACCTACTTATTTTTAAAAGTCTGTAAAGTCTTCACCTTGCCTAAGGAGGCACTACATGATATGGCCCTTTTCTAAATGGTAATCTTTCTGAATTTATCTCTCAATGATGATGTCTGCAGACTAACTGGGCTACTCTTCCCCAGTTCCTCAAACAATTTCTGTTTCCTGCTTATGCCATTTCTTCCATTTGAAATGCTCTTCCTGCAAAATTCTACTATTCAGAATTATAGTCATCCTTCAAGACTAAGTTCAACTTCAACCTCCTCTATAGAGTCATCACCAGATGAACTGAAAGTGATCATTCTTTCTTGCTGTCATTTGGAGACATATTGTTTCTCCTTAGCTAAAGAATAAGAAACTTATGAGTAAGAAGCACATCTTCTACGTCTCTGCACCTTCAATGTGCCAAACACAAGTAACCTGTGCATAGGTGCTCATTAAATGTATTTGTTCAATAATGTATGCATCCTTTCACACCTACAGAATAACATCACACCAGCAGTAACTACCACCGACCATTTTTACCAAGGCAAATAAGAAACAAAAGGTTTAAAGTGTCATTTTGATTTGCCTTGGCTATGATATATCTGAGCTGCTGATACAGGGAAAACTACTCAAAACCCATGAGTAAGGAAGAACCAAACTCACTCACCAATAAGTCAGAGAACTATGTAGACATTTGGTATTATCTCTATACAGTTAAGTAAAAATCCATTTTATTATAGTCAAAAAAAAAAGCTTAATTAGCAAAAAAATCACAATGTCACATTCGAAGTTAAGTCTTTGCCAGGGAGTTTTATTTTATTTTTTAAATTTTTTGTTTACTTTTTGAGACAGAGTCTCACTCAGTCATCCAGGCTCAAGTGCAGTGGCATGATCTCGGCTCACTGCAACTTCTGCCTCCTGGGCTCAAACAATTCTTGTGCCTCAGTCTCCCGAGTAGCTAGAATTACAGGCACATGTCACCATGCCCAGCTAATTTTTGTATTTTTAGTAGAGACAGGCTTTCACCATGTTGGCCAGGCTGGTCTCAAACTCCTGACCTCAGGTGATCCACCTGTCTCGGCCTCCCAAAGTGCTGGGATTAGAGGTGTGAGCAACCATGCCAGGCCAATGCCAGAGTTTTTAAAAGCCTTGGGATAACTATAATCAGTACCCCCATCAGGGAACGAGTAAACAGATGATTAGGTACCTCAAACTTCAAGCCCAGAATAGTTAGGTATTTATGATACATGACAAACAGCATAAATGGCTACAATACATGTTAAGTATAAGAGATACACTATGAAACACATTCTCCTCTAAATTAGGACACTGTGATAAAAGCCAAATGATTTTTAAAAATAATTTAGCTATTTTTTTTTACTGTATCTAAGAGTTCCCAATGATTAAGATATCTAATAAATATTCACTTTTTAAGCTAAAAGAAGTTATTATATGGCTGTGTATCCACTGCCTTCTTGGTATCCTCAAATACTGTGGAGTTATTAAATTATCCCATCTAACATGTGAGTCAAAAATGTGTAGTTCATAGTTGGCTTTCTTCAACTGAGCAACAGCTGTAGTAAGTCAGATTCTTGGTCTTCCCAAAACAAAAATCAGTGTCAGATAATGATAGAGCTGAAAAATGTAAGGATTGTACTTATAATATCAGCCTCAAAGGTCAGGGATATGATGATGATGGTGATGGTTATCACAACAATTAATAGCAGCAAACACTTTTATAGCACTTATTACATACCAAGCATAACTCTAAGATCTTTTTTTTTTTTTTTTTTTGAGATGGAGTCTCACTCTGTTGCCCAGGCTGAAGTGCAGTGGCGTGATCTCGGCTCACTGCAAGCTCCGCCTCCCGGGTTCACACCATTCTCCTGCCTCAGCCTCCCGAGTAGCTGGGACCACAGGTGCCCGCCACCATGCCCGGCTAATTTTTTGTATTTTTAGTAGAGACGGGACATGACTCTAAGATCTTTATAAATGTAAACTTAATTCATCCTCAAAAGAATTCTAAGACATATGTCACTATAATTGCATTTTACAGATGAGAAAACTGAGCCACAAATAAGTTGGATAACTTTGCAAGGTCACACAGTTTGTAAGATACAAGGCCAGGGTTCAAATTCAAGAAGTCTAGATCCAGAACTCAGAGAATATTAACCACATGCAATGGCCTTTTCCAATCTAACTCTCAAGATATGCTAATATCCCCTTTATCATCAGTTTTCCATAGATAAAGTTCAATGTTTTGAAATTCTATACAAAGCTATTTGCATTTTTATCTTGTACCTCCTTCTAGGAAAATGCCTTCAAAAAAGTATTGCCTTAACAGGATGAGCTCTGCGGTGAGACAAACCTGCATTAAACTCCTGGCTCTACTGTGTGAGTGATTGTGATTGGGAGGAGATTACTTCAATCCCTCATCTGGAAAATGGGGATAACAGTACCAACTTTTATATACGGTTATTGTGATGATTAGCACAGTGCCTTACCACACGGTAAGTAATGTAGTAGGTTAACTAATATTGTTACTAGTAATAGTTCTATTTGTTCTAAATTTACCTGTTTCAAATCGAAGAATGTTGTTTCTAGTTCCAGAATACTAAGTTTGCTGACTAGATTAGGCCAATATTAAAAAGTATTAAAAATAAGCAAGAGCTACAACAACCTCCAAAGTAAAGATTGCAGTGTCTGAAAATCATTGTGGAAATGTTTCCTAATAATATATTTTGTTAGTGAAAAACAAGCACCAAGGGCTGGGCACAGTGGCTTACATCTGTAAACTCAGTGCTTTGTGGGGCTGAGGCAGGAGGACGGCTTGAGGCCAGGAGTTTGAGACCAGCCTGGGCAGCATAGCCAGACCTTGTATCTTAAAAAAAAAAAAATTATATTTTTTAATTAGTCGGATGTGGTGGCATGTGCCTGTAGTCCCAGCTACTTGGGAGGTTGAGGCAGAAGGATCATTTGAGCCTGGAGGTTGAGGGTGCAGTAAGCTAGGATGATGCCACTGCATGCCAGCCTGGATGACAGAGCACGACTTTGTCTCAAAAAAAAACCACCAAAAACACATTAGTCAATATATACAACAATGGTAACTATGGAAAACTCTTATGAAAATTGGTTAATTCTGGAATTTCAAATATCAGAAGCTGAGAGTTCTTCAAACCAAGAACGTGACTTGAAATTACCAAGAATAGGCCACAAGAATTACATGAAATATTTGTGGATTCTACATCCTGGGAAGATTGTTTTGATGAATAATTAGAGCAAGCAGGTTTCACAGAGGTAAGAAGAAAGTAATGCAGGTGGAGAAAAATCACTGTGAAATCACAGCTCTTCTTACCTTTTACCTGGGAGAGGGATATCAGGAAATACTTACTAGTATCTGGAGTTTTCCCTTCAGCTCTGCCAAATAAAAATTCGTATTTGGCCTTAGCAACACTCTGGGAATGTGCAGATGCATTGTTCACCCAAACAAATGTCTCTGCCTGCAAAATTAGAACAAAACAAAGACACATTTAAAATACATCATAAAAAAATACATCATAAAACAAATTATCCAACATGGGATTGGTAAAGTAATTATGGCATATGTACTTGATGCTATCTAACCATTCAAAATGAAACATGAAAAATACAACATGAAAAGAATCAGAATACAAACTATCACTGCATTATTACAACTATATAAAAATGTACACATATAAACATCTATAGGGAAGTCAGCGGAAAATAAAAAGGATGGCTTGAATGGGAGGCTGAATTATGGTAGGTTTTTTAAAAATTAATGTTACTTTTCTGCAAGTAGAAAACTATATTTTGGCTGGGCGTGGTAGCTCACATCTGTAATCTCAGCACTTTGAGAGGTCAAAGTGGGTGGATCACTACGTCAGGATTTCGAGACCAGCCTGACCAACATGGTGAAACCCCATCTCTACTAAAAATACAAAACTTAGTCGGGCCTGGTGGTTCCTGTAATATCAGCTACTCAGGAGGATGAGGCAAGAGAATCGCTTGAACCAGGGAGGCAGAGGCTGTAGTGAGCCGAGATCGCGCCACTGCACTCCAGCCTGGCTGACAGAGCAAGAATCCATCTTAAAAAAAAAAAAAAAAAAAAAAAAAAAAAAAAAAAAAAAGAAAGAAAACTGTATTTTGTTTTTAAACACATCATTTTCCAAGTGATTATCATTACCCACAGTCCATAACAAGAATATTTCTTTGTGTGGCTTCTGTTAAAGTACACCAACAACAAAAAAAAACAGTCTTTCCCCAAAAGAGATGCCATTTTTACATAATCAGGAACACCATTCAGCCGAACAGGGCATGGAACAGAACTGCCAGGCATCCCATTTATACCGATTGTCCTACATTTCAACATCTGTCCCAGGGTCCTGTGTAATTCCTAAAGTCCCTTATTTGAAACAAGAACTACAAAGGTGATGGTGAAAATGGTACATTCTCTGAACTCCTAAGACCTCCTTCCTCACTGTTTCAGGCAACTCTCAAAACCCAGGAGTGCCTCTATTCTCCGGCTGAAGACTAATTAAAAATAAGTAGCATGGAAAAAAAATTCAAGACACAAAGAAATTTGACCTAGCCCAGTCAGGCGGACCTTCTTTTGCCTCTTTACTCTGAACCTGAACATTAACCAGGATACAGATTATCACCCATACTGGTTTCTACCCACTGGTTATGAGACATCGTCTTTTCTCATGTCTGATCAGTGACTGACCATTCACTTTGGGGGAGAGAAGCGTGAAGGGTTTTTATCAGCAACCAAGTAACTATTTCAAAGAGGGAAACGTCAGTATTTCTATTCTATGCTTTGGAGCAGAAATGACTGACAATAGTAGGAGGACCCTACCACAACTCCACCACCCCACTGGAGACAGGTTCAGGGGGCAGACTCCACTTTGTTCTTCAACACCAATAGCAAAGAGCTAGTGTGCACAACATTCAGATAGCAATTTCTTAAAAGAGCTCCACTACCACTTAATGTTCATAATGCGTCAAACGTATCAGTCTGAAAAGGTGCATACTCCTCTTGGTGTTACGTGTTTGATAATCACAGGTTGTTAATTATCCTTTTCCCCAATAGAGAGGAAATATTAATTTTGTGATATGTTTGGGGAGCTTCAGGCAACTAAAAGAGGAACCTAGCCAAGGGGCTGCCACCTAAGGTGCCCTAATTTAGGCAGGTGGTTAGGGAAAGCTCTCTGAGAAACTAACAGGTGCAGAGATGAGAAATATGACAGGCTGGGGAAGGTCAGCAACATATTGGCGGGAAGGCCATACGCATGGCATTAAGGAATGGAAGGACAGATGAGGTTACTCAGATAACTCAGAGAAGGCCAATGTGGCCACAGAAGAGAGGATGAGCGGGCAAGTTTAAAGACTTGCAGGATGAAGAGTGTAGGTCAAGGAAAAGATGAAGCAGTTTGATGGGTTTGACGGGAAGCCATTGAAGGGTTTTATGGGATACAGTCATTCATTTGCATTTTAAAAGATTATTCATTTACACTTTCAAAAGATCATATGGGTGTTATATGGAAAATGAATTGGAGTGAGACAAGAAGCAGCAGAGATACCAGCTAGAAATCCAAATGAGAACAGGGAAGCTTGGAGGAAGTAGGCAAAATTTAAATAAATTTTGGATGAATTTTGGATGAATTAAATTTTGGATGAATTACAATATATTTTGTAGGAAGAATTACACAGCTTTCTGATAAACTGGATTTAAAGAATGAGGGAAAGGGGCCGGGCACAGTGGCTTATGCCTTTAATCTTAGCACTTTGGGAGGCCGAAGTGGGTGGATCACTTGAGGTCAGGACTTCAAGACTAGCCTGGCCAACATGGCGAAACCCCATCTCTACTAAAAAATACAAAAATTGGCCAGGCGTGGTGCCATGCACCTGTGATCCCAGCTACTCAGGAGGCTAAGGCAGGAGCATCACTTGAACCTGGGAGATGGAGGTTGCAGTGAGCCGAGATGGCGCCACTGCACTCCAGCCTGGGCGACAAGAGCGAAACTCCGTCTCAGAAAAGGGGGAAAAAAAAAACAAAGAGGCAAAGGGAGAGATTAAGGATAACTATAATAGATACTAACCACTTATTCCATGCCAGGCACTGTTCTAACGTAATATATGGAATATCTCATTTAATGCTCAGAACAATTCTATGAGGTGGGGGCTACTGTCATCCCCATCTCATAGGTGGGAAAAAGGAGGCAATGAGAGGCTAAACAATTTTTCCAAAGATACATGAATCCCAGATTCACATCCAAGCAGTCCAAATCTAGAACGCTTGGCGCTGGGGATGACTCCCAGGGATCTGGCTTGAACAACCAGGGGCATGTACTGAGAATGGGAAGACTACAGAAGAAACAGTACCAATAGCCTGCATTTGGGCTTCCAAGTGATCCCCCAAGGACTCGCTAAAACATCAGAAAAGAATGTTTTAATAAAGGAATCCATTACCAGGGTGCTAGAAAACAAGAAAAGATCTATAAAGCAAAAGTTTCAAGAAATTCCAAGAAGATAAATTTTTGATTAGAATCTCAACTTTAAGGCCAAGAACTATTTTCTAAAGCAAGGTTCCCCTTGAGCAAGGATTCTTAACCTCAGGTCCATGGGGAAGGAAGTGCCCATCAAGAGAATTCTGGAAGTATGAAGCTGGGGAGGGGGTGATTTACATCTTTACTTGCATTTACCTTGAGATGAAATTTAGCATGTTTCAAATACAAATGTAAGCAACAAACCAGAGTATTGGTAGCAATAACTATAACTTGTCATCAGTAGAAATCAATCATTTTCATATCATGTAAGAGTTACTGCAGATATCTTGAAATATTTATACTCATCCCTAATTTGACATGATCATTGTTACCAGACTCACCATTAAATCTTGTTATCAATAAAGAAACTTGGCATTTTTGTTTTTTTAGAGATGGGATCTAGATATATTGCCCCAACTGGACTCAAACTCTTGGCCTCAAGCAATCCTACTGCCTAAGCCTCCTGAGAAGCTGGGATACATATATTATCATACCACAAGTGTAATACTTTGGTAGCCAATCAAATTGGTTTCTTTTGCAATTCTATCTATATTATTCTATGCATTTGAAATGCATTATTCTGACAAAAGATCTAGAATTTTATCAGACTATCAAGAGGGGCCTGCTCAAGACTATTGTTTCTCAAACTGTAGCTCATGACCCATTAGTGGCTTGTAAAATCACTTTAGCGGATCATGACCATATTTTCATATAGATAAGTTTATACACAGATATCTATTTAATAGAATAAAAGTAAAAATACCAGAGCAGAAAACACATTGTAAGATAAGCATTGTTTCATGGAATGTCTAAGTCACACATGCATGTGAGTGTGTGTACTGAGTCATGATTAAAAGTGTATTTCTCAAGGTTGTGCATGACCTAAACTGTTTGAAACACATTACCCTAGAGTGGGTCTCAAAATTTATCACGAATTAGCATCACCTACAGCACCAATTAAAACACGTACTGCTGGGGTCCATCCCAGAGTTTCTGATTCTGTAGGTCTGAGGTGGGGCCTGAGAATCTGCATTTTCTAACAATTTTTCAGGTGATGCTGATGTTGCTGGTCCAGGAACCATCTTTTTTGTGAACCACTGCTCTAGACCAATGGTTTTCATACTTCGTTGTATATATGAATCACCTGGAATCTTGTTAAAACATAAACCGAGCAGGTTAAGGTGGGGCCTGGGACTCTGCATTCCTAAAAGTTCCCAGGTGACCCTGAGCCACAGACCAGCTTTGAGGAGCAAGGCTTGAAGGCGCTAAGGCTTCAGAGTGAAGCAGTGTTCAAAGCACACTCAGACTACCACAAAAGCAAAACTTTGTTTTAAAAGGGCTGCTCTACCTAGAAGTAAAATTCACTAAAGAGCTCTGCTTAATAAAGTGCTCCATTAACATACTCCACCTTGCTAAACAACATAAAATTCATTCTGCTTGCATTTGTGTGGAGGCTAAAGTAACTCTGTCTTGGGAGCTAATATGCCATGTTGACTTCTGATTAACCCCAGTTCTGGGAATGCCTCTGAGATTTCCAATTTATCTACTGCTCCTTGCGTAATAGCACATACTTATAGTAAATCCTGCCCTTAGATCAAATTCCTACCTATTCCCTCTGAAGCTTGTGTGCCCCTTTCCTATGGGATATAATCCCTGCGTCTGGGGCATAAGGGCATGGAGATCTACCCTTCTTGTAGTTGCCCAAAACCACACGTCTGTCTGTCCGTTCCCCAATAAAATCACCCTATAACAACAGCCTGGAGCTGTCTGCCTTCTGCGTTGGTTTCTCAGCTCCACCTGCGCTGGTGGGTTACTCTTACCAAACAATTAGTTATTCTTGAAGCTGTGAGCCCCTACCGATACATCCTCTTCCCATGGCAACTCTTATAAGTCTTCACTGATCTCTCCAATAATTTATGCAGGTCTTTGTTAAAACAATCAGATTAATGAAAGACCCACATAATTCAGACTATTATTTCCTTTGGCATTACTAACTGAATAAAATATATTCTTTTGTTTCATCACAGTTGTTTTTAGGAACATAAATCTCCTTAAGCAGCATGGCATACGAAACATTAGCAGATGGACTGATGGTCAGGTGATTGAACTTAAATCTCGGCTCTCATAGTATCACTCAGTCTCACACAAATGCTTCCTGTTTGAGCTTCGGCTTCCCAATTGATAAAGTGTTACTCAAATTTATCTCTCGGGTCTCTCTGAATTCTGAAGCACAATGATTCTTCCCACTTCTGAACCAGCTTCACAGACACTTCACTACAGAGCAGTAACATCTTTTCCTTGTGATAAAATTACAATGGCATGATCCCCAAAACAGACCCCCTATTTAAAGGTGCAAGCCCACCATTAAATGGATGAGACAAACGAAATCTCAACCTTACATTTGGTATGGCTTTTCACATTTACAAAGAATTACACTCACATTATCCAACTGGCAACATGTTACCGATTATAATTACCAATTTTAGACACAAGATAAGCACTACTGATACAGAATAACTTTCTTTTTTTTTTTTTTTTTTGAGATGGAGTCTCACTCTGTCACCCAGGCGGGAGTGCAATGGTGCAATCTTGGCTCACTGCAACCTCTGCCTCCGGGTTCAAGAGTTTCTCCTGTCTCAGCCTCCAGAGTAGCTGGGATTACAGGCATGCTTCACCAGGCCCAGCTAATTTTTGTATTTTTGGTACAGACACTACCGATGTAGAATGACTTTTTTTTTTTTTTTTTTTCCCAGACAGAGTCTCGCTCTGTCACCCAGGCTGGAGTGCAGTGGTGCAATCTTGGCTCACTGCAACCTCCGCCTCCTGGGTTCAAGTGATTCTCCTGCCTCAGCCTCCAGAGTTGCTGGGATTACAGGCATGCACCACCACACCTGGCTAATTTTTGTATTTTTAGTAGAGACAGGGTTTCACCATGTTGGCCAAGTTGGTCTCGAACTTCTGACCTCAGGTGATCCGCCCACCTCTGCCTCCCAAAGTGCTGGGATTACAAAACGCGTGAGCCGTCACGCCCAGCCTAGAATGATTCTTTTAATTAATTGTTTAGCTGTAAAAAAAAAAAAAAAATCAAAAAGACAAAGCAGAAAGCTACAGGCAAATTCTAGAAGTAAAAGTAGTTTTCAGTTGATTTGGGAAGGGAATGATGGGGCCAGAGGAGGGAGGAGGGAGAAAAAGGTTAACAGTAGAGTTTGAGAAAGGTGGCATGCTCCTTCATTTCCTTAATTATTTCAACTTCAGTATGATTTTGAGAGAATCCGAAAGCCTCCAAGTCAGCCAGTGAGTATTATAAAGAAAAAATTAAACACTAAAGACTATAAAATGTTATTTCATGACTCACTCAAAATTAACACTTGATTTCAACAGTCACACTCTGCACTTGATCCTGTTCAATCCCATCTGCTCCCATCGCCCGGCAGAAGCCAGGCCCATGCAAGCAGGGTGCCACGAACAGCTCAAGTGCAGGCAGGGACAAGAAGCTCAAGGCTAATGCTGCAAAGGGCAACAGTTGGGTGTTACGGGCTGAACGGCGTTCCCCCAAAATTCGTATGTTGAAGTCCTAACTCCCAGGACCTCAAATGTAACTGTATTTGGGGATAAGGTCTTTTAAGAGACAATTTGATTAAAATGAAATCAGTAGAGTGTGTCCTAACTTGACTGATGTCCTCATATGAAAAGCTGAGGACAGACACACACAGAGAAAAGACCATGTGAAGACACAGGGAGAAGGTGGTCATCTGCAAGACAAAGAGAGAGGCCTCAGGATAAAGCAACCCTTCCAATGCTTTGATCTCCAATTTCTACTCTCTAGAACTGTAACAATATTAATTTCTGTTGTTTCAGCCACCCTGTTTATGGTACTTTATTACAGCAGCCTAGTTAACTATTACTTTAGGAAAGGCTAAAGATTGGAGGGCAAAAGGAAAATTCTTCAGGATGACAGGTAACAACCCCCTGCTATTCCCTTTGTTTTTTTTGAGATGGAGTCTTGCTCTGTCGCCCAGGCTGGAGTGCAGCGCCACGATCTCTGCTCACTGCAAGCTCCGCCTCCCGGGTTCACGCCATTCTCCTGCCTCAGCCTCCCGCTATTCCCTTTCAATAAGCAAAAGGGTCTGGGTGAGAAGGTATATCCTTGCACCAGCCCACACAGGGGGAATGCGAGTTTGAAGACATGAAAAGTTGTAAAAGGAGGTGAATCATTCATTCTAGCCACAAATAGCGAAGTATAATACTCTTATCCAGTGGTTCTCCCAGCTGTGTACATGAGAATCCTAAGTTTCAAAGAAGCTGCCTGGGTATAGAGACAGGGTGGCTGCAAAGATCAACAAAGGGAGGCATGGCGAAAAAGACTCTTGTTTACTCAACCCCACACCACTTTTGCAACCACCGTAGCTCCATTTCTGTTCTAAAGATTCAGGTTCTGTATCAGGTTTATGGGGAAGAGAGACATCCAATGTAAAAAGAAAAAAAAAGTTAAAAAAATCACTGTTGTTTATTTCTGGATAAGATGGCAAAATAAATCTACACATCTGCATTTGCTCTCATCCAAAACTACTAAAAGCACAGTAAAGAGATTTTTCTTATAAAAGCACAAACCCACAGGAAATAGAATAAGAAAAACGACAACATTTTTGAAGCAAATAATCTAGTGATAACTGACATAGGAGACCACAGGAAAACCTGGGGAAAGCAAAGAACCAATTCAATACACCCCACAAGACATCCAAAGGACAAGGTAATAAGGGAGCCTGGTAAACTCTTGAAGTGAAGGAAAAGGGAGTGGCTTAGATACAGAGGACTATTCATAAGGAATGGTCATCAAGCACTTAAGTCCTCAGATCCCTGCCCCTACTGCACTGGGCGACAGCCCCTACCCTACTCAGGTAAAACAACAGTTTTATTAACTAGAGAGATTTTTCAGAGAGCACTCTGGCCTGGGGGACACCAGAAACTATCGAAGTTAAAGATACCATAGTGGAAACTGGGATTTGTATGCTGGATGTTAAGATACTTAAATTTCTTCACTTACCAAGCTAATGAAATTATGTCACCCTATACTTCACCCTGCAAGCAGGAGACCTGAAGAGTTTTCACCAGGGAATGCAGCCAGACCAAGAAGAAAAACGTGCAAAATTAAGTCAGGACTCTACTAGTAAATAACTCAACCAGATCCTCCTACAGTGAGGCTTAGAGCTGCCACTTGGCTCTAACACCCCAATACTATATCACATTGTACTCCTTAACCGTCATGACTGGTGGTTTTGAAAGCCACAGGCCAGTTATTTTACAGAATGTTCTTCAACTTGGGCTTATCGTCATGTTTCACGATGCTGTTCTTCTCTTTGCACCCTATCAGTGGCACATGACTTCAATTTGTCCAATTACAGATCACATTCGCTTTGATCTGCCAGGTTCCTCCACTGAGAAACCTTTTTAAGTTGACTTAAAAAGTTTAAGTCGGCCGGGAGTGGTGGCTCACGCCTGTAATCCCAGCACTCTGGGAGGCCAAGGCGGGCAGATGACCTCAGGTCAGGTGTTTTTGAGACCAGCCTGGCCAACATGGTGAAACCCCCATCTGTACTAAAAATACAAAAATTACCCAGGTGTTGTGGCGCATGCCCATAATCCCAGCTACTTGGGAGGTTGAGGCAGGAGAATCACTTGATCCCAGGAGGTGGAGGTTGCAGTGAGCCAAGACTGAGCCACTGCACTCCAGTCTGGGCAACAGAGCGAGACTCCGCCTCAAAAAAAAAAAAAAAAAAAAAAAAAACTTTTTCTCTTAGTAACTAATTATTATGCTGTGGAAAGGCACTTAGGAACTATGTAAATATCTTGTTTTACATCAAACTTTCAATTTATAATTTTATTTATTTTTATCAGAACAGGCTGAATTTATTGCTTTTTTATTTCAGTGCTCCAATTGCCCACTTGGGACCGATAGAAGCCTCTTCAAGTTGGCTTCTGTGTCTTTTGACATGTCCCCATTATTCTCTGAGCATTTCTTTACTTTCTTACGCCACAGATGCTTCATGCTTCTCTTACGTTTTCCATCTGCCCTAAAATGAGCCATTTTATTTTAAAACAAAACCAGTTCCTTTCAATACAAAATATTCTCTAGATCCAAGACCTCAACATTAGCTGTGCTTACTGTTATCGGAATGTAGCTGCTCATAGGTCAGCTAGGTAATTTCAGACAGACACACACACAGACACACACAGACACACACACACAGACACACAAAAACACAGACACACACACAGACACACACACACAGACACACACAGACACACACACATATACATACACATACACATACACATACACATACACATACACATACACATACACATACACATACACATTCACTGTGGTACACTTAAATAAAGGCCCTCGCCGACAAAATGTCTACATTCTAATCCCTGGAGCCTGTGAATGTCACCTTACATGGCACAGCCTTTGAAGATGTGATGAAATTTCTGGGCATGGGAGGGCTATATTGGAGTAGCCAGAACCCTAAATGCCATCACATGTATCCTTATAAGAGGGAAGAAAAGGAAGATCTGAGGCAGAAGAGAAGAAAGTCATCAGACAGAAGCATAGAAAAGTAGAGCCAGAGATGAGATACTACAACACTGGCTTTGAAGATGGAGGAAGGGGCTGTGAGCCAAGGAATGTAAGAAATGCAGCTCTAGAGTCTAGAAATGGCAAAGAAACAGATTATCCTCTGGCAGCTTGATTTTAGCCCCTAAGACTTTCTGACTTCTGCTCTCCAGAACTTTAGGAGAATAAATCTCTGTTGCTGTAAGCCACCAGGTTTGTGGTACTTTGTTCCAGCAGCTACAGAAAACCAATACAGATCAACAGAAATATACATAAATACACACTTTATATCTACATTATCTCTATATCTACCTTATCTAATAAAAACCCATAAGTCGACTGGGCATGGTGGCTCACGCCTGTAATCCCAGCACTTTGGGAGGCTCAGGTGGGCGGTTTACTTGAGGTCAGGAGTTTGAGACCAGCCTAGTCAACATGGTGAAACTCCGTCTCTACAAAAATATACAAATAAGCCAGGCGCAGTGGCGTGCGCCTGTAACCCCAGCTGCTCAGGAGGCTGAGACAGGAGAATCGCTTGAACCCAGGAAGCAGAGGTTGCAGTGAGCCGAGATTGCACCATGCACTCCAGCCTGGGTGACAGAGCGAGACTCCATCTTCAAAAAAAAACCATTAATCCACATTCACATTTTTCCATAAATGTATTTCTGCTGCTTTCAAGTACAAATGAGTCATTAGTGAGACAATCACAAGACTAATATGTAACTTGTTACTCCACCTGTACTGTTCCTTGTTAGCACAGTTCATCCAAACACACTTTGCTCTCCCTCTATAATTCAGGCTTTCCACTATAATTAAAAATTTCGTATTGCTGAAAAACAAAGAAAACTATCCATTCCCTCAGTTTGTCTGGCAATAAAGAGGAAGATTCAAGTCCTAGCATATGTAGCATTTTTTTCCTTTAAAAATATATTTGAGGCCAGGCGCGGTGGCTCATGCTGTAATCTCAATGGTTTGGGAGGTCAAATTCAGAGGATTGCCTGAGGCCAGGAGTTCGAGACCAGCCTGTGCAATATAGCCAGACCCCTGTCCAAACAAACAAACAAACAAACAAACAAACAAACCAGGCATAGTGTCATGCAACTATAGGCCCTGCTACTCAGGAGGGTAGGGCAGGAGGATCACTTGAGCCCAGGAGGTTGAGGCTGCAAGTGAACTATGATTGTGCCGCTGCACTCCAGCCTGGGCACAGAACAAGACCTTGTCTCAACAAATAATAATAATAACATTAAATAATAGAATAAATAAAATTTGCCAGGCATGGTGGCTCATGTCTATAATCCCAGTACTTTGGGAGGCCGAGGTGGGTGGATCACCTGAGGTCAGGAGTTTGAGACCAGCCCGAGCAATATGGTGAAACCCTGTCTCTATAGAAAAAAAAAAAATTAGCTGGGTGTGGTGGGGAGCACCTGTAATCCCAGATACTTAGGAGGTTGGTACAGGAGAATTGCTTAAACCTGGGAGACGGAGGTTGCAGTGAGCCGAGATTGTGCCACTGCACTCCAGTCTGGGCGACAGAGCAAGACTCTACCTCAAAAAATAAAATAAATAAAATGTATAAAATAAAATCAAATAATAAAATATGAATACATATTTGACATACACCTGCACATAAACAAATGGGGAAGATACTCGTGCTTGGGCCGAAGGGGATGGCCCACGTATTCCCTACAACCAGTCCCTCGTCCCCTCACAGACTAACCGGATAGATATTCCAAAAGTCAATAACTACATCAAGTAAAAAAGTAAAACTGGGACAGAAAGCCTCTCAAGAGTAGAGAGAAGCCCAAAACAGCCAGGAGACAAACCAGGAAGCTGAAAGGCCCAATCTTTAATTTGTGAAGGTTAGAAACAGCATGGAAACCAAAGGGTAAAGCAGGAAATGGACCACCAGCCTAAGGAGAAAGACATTGGCAAAAAGCAAGCCTCGCTGCCAGCTTGTTTTTAATTGTGTGAGCACAAGACCAAGAGCTGAATACATGGCCTTTTGAAAAGCCCTTGGAGGTCCATTCTCATTTTTCCACCAGCTGCTCTCTTCACTCTGTCCATTTCCAGGGTGAAAGCACGCTCCCCTGGGACAAGGGTAAGCCGGGGTTCTGCTGCTCCTCCAGACATGGAGTCAGGGCACAGCAGCCATATGGGGTGGCGGGGGGCCCAGAGAAGAGCCACAGTGGCACGAGCTGGCTTCCATCAACACACATGTGAAGACAGAGGAAAGGACACAAAAGCATGCCTTTAACAGGCTCAAACGAATCTTCCTTTGGTAAACTTCATGTGGGACCCATTTTAGTTGTCTTCTAACCAAATGGGAAGATTCTATTCCCCTTCTAGGAACCATGCCTGTCCTGGGCAAGGCTCTGAATTCATAATACCCCAGGGCTTCTTACCAATGGTGATAGCTGCTTTATTTTATTTTATTTATTTATTTATTTATTTTGAAGTGTGATGTAGAAAGCTGAGAGCTGGAAAGCTAGGATGGTAAACACTCATTTGTAATAAAGCCTCCCATAAAACCAAAGTAGGATAGAAGGATCAAGTCTTCTTCACACTCCTTCACTAAGACAGCAGTAACTAAAGAGCTAGAGACCTTCAATGACAGAATCTGAAAGAAAATTAACAACCGACTATTAGGAGTTCACAGCATATCCTCCGCCTTTCCCACTATCTCACAATCAGTAATGACACACTGAGAAGACGAGAGGCCTTGGACAGCAAACAATAAACCCAGTGATTCAAGACTTCATTTCACCTTTCCCCCTACCTGTTCCTGACGTTTTCTGCCTTCCTCAGATTCTGGACCTGTGTGCTTCTGATGTTTAAAATTCACAAATGAAGCAGACAGTATAAATATTTGCATTTAAAAAATAAAAACCTTGTTAAACCTTTGAATACATCTTATTGGCTACAGACTCCAGATTCTTAACAGGAGGATGGAGCTCGCCACGTTGGGAGAGCACTTCAGGATTTAAGTCGGGTCACATGAGGAAAAGCTGAAGACTACAGAGAACTTTAAAAGTCAGCCCAGCATAATCGGGATCCCTATGAGGAAATCAACCAGACTGAATAAATAACATTCATAAACGCTCCTCTATTTCTTTCTCAAAAAAAAGGATACAGAAAACAATCAAAACAAGTACTATGCAAAGGAGAGACTACAGGCTCCCACAAAATGTTCAATAAATATTTTTCCTGAATGCTGATAAACTCGGAAATCCCCCCCCCCAAAAATAAACCCTGAAATCTTGGAAAAGGTTAGGAAGAAGTCCTACAAAGAAATTACATAAGCATCAGCCTCAGTCACCTAAATCTGCTTTGAAAACATCACGGTATCTTCGGTCATTTCAGAAGTTCCACTAACTTCTGAAACAAAATGAAACCCACTCTATATTTTTAGAAAACATAATTTGTCACTTTGACAAAGAGAAAAACAGGTGCTAAATGTGATTTTAAGGTGGGAATCACGAGAAGTAAGCGTCTTCTCAACTTAGTTTGCTATATCTCTATTTCCCTTAACTTGAAAGTGATCTCTCGGCGGCTACTGTGTATTTCAATGAAACATGTAATACCTAGAACTGCACCTTACAAATAAGACAGGCAAAAGATTGCTTTTGATTAAGATAAGAATATAGTTCTAGTTTTCTTCTCTTCCAAGGAGTTATATGAGTGATCAAACAAATTAAACCAATATTATTTTCTACTTACACAGTATTAATCATTTACCCAACCTACATGTATGCAGAAAAAAATAATCTCCTAGGCAAATATAAACATTCTGAAACTCATGAAATCCATGTTGTGATTTACACTAAAATAACACGTGAAATATTGAAAATAATGTAACCATTGCATTCATTTCTGTAAGAAAATACATGGCCCACCTAAATTTCATCAAAGCTAAATATCTCCAAACAAATGATCATGCGTTTCATATCACAAAGAAAATCAGAAGCCAGATCACCCAGTGGAAAGCTTTTGGTTCTGTGTATAGGACATAAATCATGACCAGATGACACCAAGCATTTCATCCCTGGCTGTTAGCAGATGAATTTTATGAAGAACTGTCCATAAACCGAGCTAAGAGCATCTAGAAAACACATGTCTGTAAGATCAAGGTAAAAAGGGGCACCAAAGTGAACATAAGATCCTGAAAATATAAATTTAGCAAAAACTTTCACATCACTTCTCAGACAACACTATCTCTGGTCTTGATAAATTTTTTTCATCATGTTTTAAATTTTAATTTAAAATGAGATAGGAAAGTAAAATACATTATATGGGTCCTTAATACTCCTGTCAATTACCAGTAAAGTCATTCTTCAAAATGTCCTGACAAGACACGATGCATTAACTGCCTGACTTTCCACTGAGAAATTTTTACATCCCAGCTTCAGGGAGGTCCTGAGGGCAGTCAGTAGGTGAAGAAACACTAGAGAAACTGACAAAGTACCTGGATTTTTATCTCAGAAGATCTCCATTATTTAAACTAAAGCATTATCGGGATACTCATTCTACCTGCAATATGAAAAAGTTCCCATTATGCCTTTTTAACTTTTACAAAGACACAAACTATTTATTTTTAATGAATATTCAAAGACACAAACTATTCGTTAAAAAGTGAAAGGAATAAACTTCTCAGAAAGGAATTGTTCACAGAAGCATATTACAAGTGGTTATTTTGTTAGTTTTTTTGAGGAACTCTGTTATTTTTCCATTTAACACATCCATCACCTCAAATACTTTTTGTATTTTGTGGTAGCATTCGAAATTTACTCTCAGTGACTTTAAAATGTATAATACACTACTATTAAAATTATATTCACGGTGCTCTGCAATAGCACTCAAAAAAGAAAAAAAAAAAGAAAGAAAGAAACAACATATTCCTCTTATCCACCTGAGGCTTTGCACCCTCTGACCGTCATCTCCCTATTTCCAGTGTCTGGTAACCACTATTCTGCTTTCTGCTTCTATAAGTTCAATTGTTTCAGAGCCCACATACACGTGAGAACATGCAGTATCTGCCCTTTTATGCCCAGTTTATTTCCTTATTTCACTTCATAACATCACTTCGTATCCCATAAATATATACAACTATAACTTGTCAATTTATGATTCATATATTTAAATATATGTAATATGAAATATTATATCTATATCTGTATCTATATTATATCTATCTATATCTGTATCTGTATTTTTTTTAAGGAAATAATTCCTCCAGACTTCCAGGACCTATTTGGTCAATGACCTCTTGGGGAACACCAGGTTGTTCCCTGGTGCCCTGACAGAGTTTATTGGCCTCACCAGACACAAGTGATCCAAGAATTGTCCTGTGTCGTGCACTTGAGAAAGACAACATAGGAGACACAGTATTTCTGTTGGTCTACAGCCAAGCTGCAATGGGTTACCTGGGGTGTTTGTGGATAAAGTGCTGATTGCTAGATTGAATCAGATTCTTAGGAATGGAGCTGCAGAACCTGCGTTTTGACTTGACTCCTCCAGGTGACTCTTAGGCATGCTGAAGTTTGAGTATTCATTTTGGAGCTACGTGAGTATACAACAGAGTCCTCAAAAAGAGAAGGGCATGGTGGCTCATACCTACAATCCCAGCACTTTGGGAGGCCGTGGTGGGAGGACTGCTTGAGCCTAGGAGTTCAAGAAAAGCCTGGGCAACAGAGTGAGACCCCATCTCTAAAAAAATTTTAAAAATAGCCAGGTGTGGTGGCACATGCCTGTAACCTGTAGTTTACCCAGCTACTCAGGAGGCTGAGCAGGGAGAATCGCTTGAGTCCAGGAATTAAAGGCTACAATGAGGTATGATCACACCACCGCACTTCAGCCTGGGGGACAGAGCAAGACCCTGTCTCAAGGAAACAAAAAACAAACTAAAAAGGACCAAGGAACAGCAGGGCAGTGGAAAGCAAGGAACAAAAGCCAATCCTCTTGGGCCACATCCACCATCCCTACAACACAAACCACAACCACGAAGTACCTGGAAAAATGCACTGACAGGTTAGGATTTCTGGCTTCTTGAGGGTATTTTACAATGGACGTTAACATTGTTAGTTGCTTCTATCAATGGTTTCAAATTTGTGCAATTAGTGAAAATAATGCCATTAGCCATGAAGTTGCTTTTGGACCCAAGCAATCAAGGAATATACTACTGGGGAATGGGCCAGGCGCAGTGGCTCATGCCTGTAATCCTAGCACTTTGGGAGGCCCAGCTGGGTAGATCACCTGAGGTCAGGAATTTGAGACCAGCCTGGCCAACATAGTGAAACCCCTGCTCTACTAAAAATACAAAAAATTAGCCGGTGTGGTGGTGGGCACCTGTAATCCTGAGGCAGGAGAATCATTTGAACCTGGGAGGCGGAGGTTGCAGTGAGCCCAGATCGCATCATTGCACCCCAGCCTGGGCAACAAGAATGAAACTCTATCTCAAAAAAAAAAAAAAAAAAAAAAAAACCATACTGGGAAACGTTCCTTGCTACAAAACACAAATGAGTCTCACAAATACTGTATTTTCAACAGACAATGCATGAACTGAAGAATAATGGGTCGATGCCAGTTACCTTTGTTCTTAAATACAGAACACTGGAGAATAAATGATTCACCAAGAGGTGTCTTCAATTTCATAGTTTTACAGAGGTCTACATCCTACTGTTCCCCTACCCACACGCCGACCCCACAGTCTCTAATCTCCAGAGCTTCTGAAGATTACGGGCTTATTCTTTCTATCTTTACATCCGTAATTGGAACATAAAAATAATGTGATAAACTGTTATAAGAATGCTTGTTTGAGCTTGCCAGGGACCTAAAATGGACTCGTGTCTGTGGAAATATAACAGAGATCCAAATAATAGAATTATAAGTAAACTTTTGGAATTCACGTGTGAAAGGCAGAGATCACCTATACAATTTATTGATACACATGATAGTAAAATCTGGTTCAATGCGGTTAACAGCTTACATCAATTTACAAACAAAGACTATTGATATGACTCTGATGACAAATCCCTAATTGTGCTGTGAGGAGCTGAGAACAAATCATCTTCTAAAAAGAACAAATGAATTAAATACATAAAGTGTGGGATTATTAGAGTAATACTTCCATTATTTGAAGCACAATAATCCAGCAAACATATTTGGAATACAGAAAGCAGATTTTCAGAGTGGCCAAAGCATACATGTTTAAAAGTCCATGCAATTAAATACACTTTATTCAGGAGAGCCCTTCAAAGCTCTTACATATGGACAATCTGGAGAAAGTTAGTTATTTTTCTAATTCTTGTAAGAATCCAAACAACTTATTGAGGAGAAGGGCTAATGGCCAGAAGGTACTATATAAAATCGAGAATGACCACCACAAGTCTGACAGTAAAAACAAATGATAAAAGACAACATAAGCAAAGATAAAAAGACATGTATCAACTGTGAGTAAACATCTGCAACATAGATTTAAATATCTAATATATAGCAAATTCCAACACATCAACAACCCAGCAGAAAAACAGGCAGAAGATAAAAACAGATCATTTAAGAAACAGAAATACAAATGGCAACTACACATTAAATGATGTTCAATCTTGCTAATGATCAGTGAAACACAACTTAAAACAAAAGTCACCAGTTTTTACCCACAATACTGGCAATGATTAAAAAGACTGACCATCAATTTTGAAAGGCTATGAGGAAACTGATAAACTCCCGGTTGGAGTATAAATTAATGGTGACCTGGCATGTTCATATATATCTCTCTCTCCGTATGTGTGTGTGTACGGTGTGTGTGTGTGTGTACATACATAGGGTTTAAAACATTTGAGCAGATACTCAAGGCAACATATATGTCAATGGAAGCACTGTTTGTAATAGCAAAAACTAGAAACAATCTGTCCATCAATGTAGAAATGGCTAAATAGGCCAGGCGTGGTGACTCACACCTGTAATCCCAGCACTTTGGAAGGCCAAGGCGGGCGGATCATTTGAGGTCAGGAGTTCAAGACCAGCCTGGCCAACATGTTAAAACCCTGTCTCTATTAAAATTACAAAAATTAGCTGGGCGTGGTGGCAGGCACCTGTAATCCCAGCTACTCGGGAGGCTAAGGCAGGAGAATCGCTTGAACCCAGAAGGCAGAAGCTGCAGCGAGCTAGATCGCACCACTGCACTCCAGCCTAGATGACAGCAAGACTTCATTTCAAAAAAAAAAAAAGAAAGAAAAAGAAATGGCTAAATAAACTATAGGATGGAATACAATGGAGCAATTTTTTAACATGAGGTAAACTTGCATATATTGACATGGATGTATGCCAACATATATTTTAAAAAACTGAAAAAAACATGTGTAGTATGGCACTTAAGACACACACATATACGTATGTATACACTCCATACACACATACATAGTACAAGTATAAACTGCAGGGTTGATACTCAAAATATCAAACAACCAGTGACACAGGGCTCTGAGTAGTTTCAGCAGATGCTTGCTCAATCAGAATGGATACCAGCCGTATTGGTACAGGCCATCTAATGCATACACTTGCTCCTCAACTTATGATGTGACTACGTCCCCGTCATAAGCTGAAACATATCTTAAGTCGAACCATTTTAAGGACAATCTGTATTGGCCATAAATATTAACAATGCACATAAATATACATAGAAAAAAAATCTGGAAAAAATAAAAAATCAAAAGATACCTGTGGCACAGTTGATGTGAGGGGCCCAAGATTTGGGGAGGGGTACAATGCTGAATTTGACCTCGTCAGTAATGCTTTTAAATTTCTACGAAAATGTATTCATGAATTAATTATGTAACTAAAATTTAATTTTTATAAGAGAAAAAAAGAGTAGTATGGAGAAAGTATGTCAGTTGAGATACTCATTCATTCTACTTACCAAGTGTTACGCAGTTCTTGAATCAAATCTGGCTAAAACTTTCTCATAAAGATGACCAATTCCCTAACCCAGAAGCAATCGACCGACCAACCATCCATCCATCCAACCATCCATCCATCCATCCATCCATCACAAAAAAGCGTTCTGGTCTGAGAAGAACTGCAAGGGACAGTGTCTATCATACTCCAATTTTAGTGGTGGAGGGGATTCACAAAGTAACATCCTGATGAAGTATTTGTCTAGTTTCAAGTCCAGTGGTTCCCAAACTTGGGTGTAACTGAGAATTCCTTGAAACCTCACCCCAATTATTCTGTTTTCTCAGGCCTGCAGTGGGGGCTCAAGATTCTGTATCCCTGCCAAACCCCACAAAGATTCTGACATAGATGGTTCAAGGACCACACACTGAGAAACACTGCTCTAATCCAAGGGAATTACAACATTAATCTTTCCACCCTCATCCCAAGTTCAATGAACTGCGTCAACTTTGTACGTGACGACAGGTTAGGATGGACAGACGCCACAAAAACAGATAACATCAAGGTGCATGCAGATAACGAGGGAGTCAAATAAGCAGAGTACACAATGTGCTAGTCAGCTTTCACTAGATTAGTTGCAGCACTAGCAAATTACCTTCAAATGTTAGTGGCTTACAGTGAAGCCTTATTTCTTGCTTAGACGTTGTGGCTGCTGAGGGCCAACTGTGGCTCTGCTCCAGGTGTGGATAGGCTGAAGAAAAAGCTCCCAGCATCTCCTTCATTCTGGAATCTAGGCTGAAGGGGCAGCACTACACTAGATACTTTACATACATTTTCTCTCTTTTGTCTTTTTAGAGACAGGGTCTCACTCTGTAACCCAGGCTGGAGTGCAGTGGCACGATCATAGCTCACGCAGCCTTGAAATCTAGGGCTCAAGGGATCCTCCCTCCTCAGCTTTCTGAGTAGCTGGGACTATAAGCGCACCACAGGGCCTGCCTTTGTCTATTTTAATAATATAATTGTTATTGTTGATATATTTTCACTTCAGTTACATATATTTCTTGACTATATAAAAGTTTATGCATAACATAATTTATTCATTTATCAATTGTTTACTATCATAGTGTTGCAACAATCAATCCTCTACACATTTCTTCACATCCTTTTCTGATTATTCGTTTATGAAAATCTCCTAGAAGAGAAAACATTGAGATCAAAAGAAATGCATATTCAATATTCTTGATACTTGTTGCTGAGCTATCCTCCACAGAGACTGTCCCAGGAGTGGACAGGGACTGTGTTTTCAGTCATGTCTGAATCTCAAGCCAAATCATCGCCCTTAGCATATTTTTTTTTTTTCTTAAAGACGGAGTCTCATTCTGTCGCCCAGGCTGGAGTGCAGCGGCGAGATCTTGGCTCACATCAATCTCTGCCTTCTGGGTTCAAGCAATTCTCCAGCCTCAGCATCCCAAGGAGCGAGGACTACAGGTGCATGACACCGCCTCGGCTAATTTTTGTATTTACAGTAGAGAACGAGTTTCACCATGTTGGCCAGGCTGGTCTCGAACCCCTGACCTCAGGTGATCCACCTGCCTCAGCCTCCCAAAGTGCTGGGATTACAGGGATGAGCCACCATGCCCGGCCTATGTTTTAGACACCTAATCAACTGAATGAATGGAAGGAAGAAGGAAGCTGAAAGAAAAAGACATTTCTGAGGAAGTCGTATGATTTGAGGAAAGACAGACCGCTGGAGAAGTGTAAAACATGCTTAGAAAATGAGAGCTAGGCCCGTTCAGCAGATTGTATCTCATGAACAAAGGCTGAGAAGAATGAAGTATAAGAGATCAGGGCCTCTCAAACCGGGGTGGGCATGCACAACCCTGGGACCCTGCTAAAACTCTGGTTCTGATCCAGCAGGTCTGGGGTGGGGCCTGACAGTCTGCATTTCTAACAAGATCCCAGGTGATGGTGACGCTGCTGGTCCATGAACTGCACCCCAAATCGTTAAGAAAGTAGATGATTACACACTGGATAGGCAGATTCTCTCTAAAAGGTTTCCAATGTCAGGCCCAAAGAGTTTAGAGTATATTTATTTGGTAGTCAATTTAAGGAAAGGGGTGTGATGAAGGTTTCTGAGCAAGGGAGACCTAATCACCTTAAAAAAATCAGATTAATAAAAATCTCCATATACATTACCAACCAAGTCTTGCTTAGAGGATCACTTATTTTGTTTTGTTTTTGTCACTTTAATGTTTTCTCAGTTTTCATTAATACAGCACACAACCTTGAGGCTATTTTAGCGAAGTTTCAGTGCTTTACATATATCCCTCTCTAGCTTAAAAATGATTGTCTCCAGCTGTTGTGGGGTGGGGGGAGGGGGAGGGATAGCATTAGGAGATATACCTAATGTAAATGATGAGTTAATGGGTGCAGCACACCAACATGGCACATGTATACATATGTAACAAATCGGCACGTTGTGCACATGTACCCTAGAACATAAAGTATAATTTTAAAAAAATGATTATCAATAACAGAAGAGACAATTAACAGACAAAGGATCCAGGGCTGGCCTTTTCCCTGCCTCCCTATCCCTAATCTCCTCTGACCTAATCAGCTGAGGCCACAACCCAAAGCTCCTGGGTGTTGCCTTCTTACTGTATCTGGTGGCAACCAGGACTCCAGTTGGGGGTCCTGTTTATAAAAATAACATAGGGATAACCAAGACTTACATGCCCCTACTACTTCTCCTCTCCCAAGATGAAATCTTAACTTCTTCTTATTCAGTAAGCAGTGACTGCCAATTCTTGGGGCATCTATCACCTCGACACACCTGGGTTTAAGAGTAAACAATTGGCCAGGTGCAGTGGCTCTCGCCTGTAATCCCAACACTTTGGGAGGTGGAGGTGGGCAGATCACGAGGTCAAGAGATCCAGACTATCCTGGCCAACATGGTGAAACCCCATCTCTACTAAAAATACAAAAATTAGCTGGGCGTGGTGGTGCACACCTGTAGTTCCAGCTACTTGGGAGGCTGAGGCAGGAGAATCACTTGAACCCTGGAGGCGGAGGTTATGGTGAGCAGAGATCACGTTACTGTACTCCAGCCTGGTGACAGAACAAGACTCTGACTCAAAAAAAAAAAAAAAAAAAGTAAACAATCACACAGGGAACAACAGTGACTGTACAATGTGAGCAATGACTTCAACTCAGGCAAACAGTGAAAGGTAAAAACACCCTAGATAGAATCCACGGGCCCAACAGCTAATTCCACATCTTCTCACCCATCTCTGTTCCCTCCAGTCATTATTAGTATTGGAAAGATGACAGAAGATGGCCAGCATTTGCTACAATTCTTCCCTGTATTTCATTATGGCCTAGAAAGGGAGGGCTGTAAAAAAAAGACTCATGAATAAGGTAGGCAGAACGGCCTGAATACCTTGTGTCTGGGCATTTTGCCGACATTCTCTCATTCCTGCTCATCTAGAACACAGCAGTTTCCAAGGTTCTTATGAGGCTCTCTAGCAGGAAGCCACTGCTTGCCAAAGCTCATGAGATCACCAAGTTAATAATGAATGCACTTGTGGGTGGGGTGAAGTGTGGTGCAGCTAGCATGACTGAGACTTCAAATGACCTGGGCTGTGGGAAATGAGTCTTGGCCAGAACACTTCAGACATTTGCCATGGCATGCTCATACACTGTTAAGAGTGTACGGAGGTGTAACTTTATTGGAAGATAATTTAGCTATTTCTACCACAATTTGAAATGCATATGCCCTTTTATCCAGCAACTCAACTCATAAGAATTTATTCCACAGACACACGTCAAAGACGAAGGTACAATGATGTTCATTTCAGCAAAATGTAAGAACTTAAATGTCATCAAGGGCCTGGCTAATATATGAAAATATAATAAAATATAAGGTAGATATTTAAAAAGAATGAGAAAAACCTTGTGTGCTACACTGAAACTACCTCCAAGATATATTATTACATATATAATAATGTATGCATATAATGTACCATCTATATAATTATGTAGGCACACAAACACACAGGCTATCCTCTGGTAACAGAGATTGCCTTAGGGGAACTGGGTTTCTGAGGTAAGAGAAAGGCCTTTGTTTTATAACTCCTGCCCTTTCATTTTATTTATTTATCATACACATGTATTACTATTTCCCTTTTTTGTTTACTTTCTTTTGGGGGAATATCTATATTTATTTACTTTTGGGTTCCCAGGGCATAGATTCTTTCTGAGCACTCAAGGAATTACAGAAAACATTTATAATGAAAAATGCAGGTCAACCTAGCAACATTAAATGCAAAAATCTTAAATAAGACACTAGCAAAGTTAATTCAACAACAAAAAGATAATTCATCATAACCAAGTTGGCTTTATCCTAAGAATGCCAAGCTGGTTTAATTTTAGAACTCAATCAATATAATTTACCATACTGACAGATGAAAGGAGAAAACCTATAGGATTATCAGAATACATGCAGAAAATTACATGCAATAAATCTGAATGTCAATTTATCATTTTAAAAATAACCTTAGCGAACAAGGTATACAAAGAACTTCTACAAATTGGCTTAAAGCACTATTTTAAAAATCCAGAATAAACATCATACTTAACAGAGAAATTTTGTTCCAATAAGCCTTATAGACAAACAGGATACAGAGGAGTTACGTGGTGTTTTTGTTTTGTTTTGTTTTGTTTTGTTTCTTTTGAGATGGAGTCTTGCTCTGTTGCCCAGGGTGGAGTGCAATGGTATGATCTTGGCTTACTGCAACCTCCGCCTGTTGGATTCAAGTGATTCTTCTGCCTTAGCCTACCAGGTATCTGGGAGTACAGGCACACACCATCACGCCCAGCTAATTTTTGTATTTTTCGTAGAGATGGCATTTCACCGTGTTGGCCAGCCTGGTCTCGAACTCCTGACCTCAAGAGATGTGCCCAACTTGGCCTCCCAAAGTGCTGGAATTACAGGCGTGAGCCACTGCGCCCAGCCTAAGTAGAGGTTCTTCATCCCTTTCTGAAAGATGATCCCTTTAAAACATCTTACGTGTCATTTAAGGGTGTTTCATATCCACCTCCCTTCCGAACTTCCAAAGCCAGAAGACCCATGAATTCCAAATGAAGAAGCCCTGGAGAATCCATTCTCCAGCACTACTGGATTCCTACTACCAAAACAACCTGGTGTACACTTCACAGTGTTTTAAAACCTTCAGTGGGTCCTCAGCCTACAAAATAAAGTTTACACTCCAGCTCTGCACATCTGATTCCAGTCTCCTATTCCAGCTTTCTCTCTCATTGCTCACAACACTAAGCAACAGTGCTCACCTCCTTGGTGTTCATGTCCTCAGTATTTAATGCCTTATGACTCCACCTAACTTGCCTTTCTACCCACTGTCGCATCCAACTAAGAGAACTGGGAATCAAGACATCACCTTTCTTACTGACAGAAACTGACTAGAGAAAATGGCTAAAGATTAGTGACAAGAATTAGTTAAGCTTCCCCAGCCAGTGACTGGCACAGCTAGACAACCTCAGGCCACCCCAGCAAGGCCAGGTCTGTTAATACAAGGCAGAAAAGGCTGTAGTACAGAAACAATTCCAAACAGAGAGGCCCTGCAGGTGCTGAGCTGAGGATCTCCTTCTTACAAATTCACCAATCAGATAAGCCACTCTTCCCACTGTGGTCCCTCAGGCTGGAAACATGAGGCCAGGGAAATGTAGGCTCCTTCACTAATATTCAATCCTTGTTTTCAAAGCACAGTACAAGTCCCACTCCAAACTGAAAAATCATTCCATCCCCAGCAAAATTACACATTATCGATTCCTTGGAATTCCTATGGAACCGAATGCCTGGGCACTTTTTGATTCAACATCTACAATAATGTCTCGTATACTGATAGCAGTTTCTCTATCAAGATAAAACCGAGTCCTTGTCTAGCTCTCTGAATTTTCATCATTTAGATGCATGCTCGGAACAAAGATGATGCTCAACTATATTAATTTTGAAAAATTATGAATGTCAGAATACAGAGTGTGGTCTTTAATAGCTGAGAAGGAATCTTAATAAAGAGAATGCATAATCAAAGAAGTGTCTTCTAAAGGTTAGTAATCAATGGCATGTCTGATTAGAATACAAGACACAGACACAAGACAAGAGAAACAGCAATAAAGAAAACTAGTTATTTAGATGTGATTTAGAAAAGGGTTCTCAATATCAGAGTAATAAAGCAGAAATCATAAAGTAATGGAACAACAAAAAACTGAATAGAAACACATCAAGAAAAGAAATGAGGAAATGCATAAATGTACTAAAGGGTCACAAAAGATCACCAGCTGACAGTAAACTGCTGCTTAGTGACATTGCTCACACAACAGGGCTGTTAGAGATGGGAAGTAGTAAGTCATTTTTATACCTTCCATGTATAACCAACAGATCCCAATTAGATCCTAACTGAAAAGAATAACAAAGACAATTTAAAGAGCTGGAAATGAGGCTTCTGGAAGGAGGAAAACAGCAATTTATTTATTTCTTTATTTAATTCTGAGGGGTACTCATACTCTTAAGACAGGCTGGGCACGGTGGCTCATATCTGTAATCCCAGCACTTTAAGAGGCCAAGGGGGCAGATCACTCGAGCCCAGGAGTTTGAGATCAGCCTGGGCAACACGGTAAAACCCCGTCTCTACAAAACAATACAAAAACGAGGCTGGTGTGGCAGTGAGCACCTGTAGTCCCGGCTACACAGGAGGCTGAGCTGGGAGGATCTACAAGAACCCAGGGAGGTCGATGCTGCAGTGGCCGTGAGTAACACAGTCACTGCCCTCCAGCCTGGGTGACAGAGTGAGACCCTGTCTCCAAAAACAAAACAAAACAAAAAAAAGACTAGTGATGAAAGCAAAAGGTACAATTAGTTTACTACTCCACTGAAAACCAGAGACATTGAGTAACAGAAATTTTAGCTACATCTGAAGAACTCTCTAAGCAGAATCATTGTTAATGAAGTGATGGTGGAAACAATACTCTTTTACTTTGACAACTCAGTACTTAGGAGTCCACAGTTACAAACATAATGACACAGCAATATAGTACACAGAGAAGGTTACAAGCTAAGCTACTTAAGACAAGGAGGACAAAAAAAACAACAACAACAGAAGAGCCATAAAAAATAAATATATGCAGGCTGGGCGCGGTTGCTCACGCCTATAATCCCAGCACTTTGGGAGGCTGAGGTGGGTGGATCGCCTAAGGTCAGGAGTTCAAGACCAGCCTGGCCAACATGGTGAAACCCCATCTCTACTAAAAAATACAAAAATTAGCTGAGCATGGTGGCACATGCTTGTAATCCCAGCTACTCAGGAGGCTGAGGCAGGTAGAATTGCTTGAACCCAGGAGGCAGAGGTTGCAATGAGCGGAGATCACACTACTGCACTCTAGCATGGGCGACAGAGCGAGACTCTGTAATAAATAAACAAACAAACAAACAAATAAATAAATAAATGCAGAAGGTATTTGTAGATATAAATATTCCTCTAAAGAGGTATTTAAAATTACCATAAAGATATTTTATTTGTCCTGAGTCAAGAACATGATAAATCAGATATACTGCCTAACAAAACTATTCCTAAATCCTGGTCAACAGAGTACGTGCTTCCTTCACTACACAGCACTCACTCCCTCCAGCCCATAAAGGACATCAGTAATCGATGGCTTGCTTTCCTGCAAAAACTATGTAAAATCTATGACATTGACTTTCACTTTGCAAAAATTTTATATTTAAAAATAATGAATCCCAGCACTTTGGGAGACCAAGGCATGCAGATCACTTGAGGTCAAGGGTTTGTCACCAGCCTGGCAAACATGGTAAAACTCCATCTCTACTAAAAATACAAAAATTAGCAGGGCATGGTGGCAGGCACCTGCAATCCCAGCTACTTGGGAAACTGAGGCAGGAGAATCTCTTGAATCTGGGAGGCGGAGGTTGCAGTGAGCCGAGATGGTGCCACTGCACTCCGGCATGGGTGACAAGAGCGAGACTCCATCTCCAAAAAAAAAAAAAGAAAGAAAAGAAGATAGGTTCATTGCAATTCTTAAAATCTTGTCGTAGACCAAAGTTAAGAAAAGGAAAATAATTGATGAAATAAATTTAATAGCTTGTTGTAAATACCACGAATTGCCTTTAAAAATTTCTTCAACATTAAAAAACTTAGAAATCTTTGGCTTGCATTAAAGTTGGGGAATATATGACCACATACACACACAGCAAAAGGTATTTTTGGTGGGAGGAGGTGGTAATACTTTGGGGAAAAAATGGCAAACTATATTGCTAATGTATCTCCAGTAAAATGTCTTTTTTTACAAGGTAAAAAGATCAGTCTTAGGTTGACAAGGGGCTTGGAGTTATTCCATTTCATTATCAAGCTCTAATTCTCTCCACAGCATCCTGCCCAGAAGTTTAAATACCTCCTCCCACTGTGAAGAATTAAGTCTGCCTGGAGAGCTTTTGTTGTTTTAATTTTTTTTTTTTTCTCAAAAAAAAGTCATGCATGACTATATACTATGAGACAGGCACCGGGCTAAGAACTTTATCTCACCACATTAATCTTCACAACCATTCTAGGTTCTCTTGTCACTCCTATCTTGCAGATAAGGAGACACACAAAGGTTAAAGGTCACACTGGGCCATTGGTGGAACCAAGATATGCCATGGTCCTTGGCAGAGTTCTTTCAACCTACCCACCATATGTATTAGTCCGCTTTCACACTGCTGATAAAGACATACCTGAGACTGGGGAGAAAAAAAGGTCTAATTGGACTTAAAAGTTCCACATGGCTAGGGAGGCCTCAGAATCATGGTGGGAGGCGAAAGGCACTTCTTACATGGCAGCAGCAAGAGAAAACAGGAAGATGCAAAAGTGGAAACCCCTGATAAAACCATCAGGTCTCGTGAGATTTATTCACTACCATGAGAACAGTATAGGGGAAACGCCCCCACGATTCAACAGTCTCCCACTGGTCCCTCCCACAACACATGGGAATTATGGGCATACAATTCAAGATGAGATTTGGGTGGGGACACCGGGCCAAACCATGTCACCATATGTATTTCCATTTACTACAAACCACAGAATTTGACCTCCTGAATTTCTGTTTCTAAACTAAAAATTTCCTTCAAAACTTTTCTCGTGCAAATACCAGAGCCTCTGAGGTTTCTGTGGACTATGGATTCCCACTCAAGAATCTTAGCATTTTTTTCTTTTTTTCTTATTTTATCCATACCCGGCTTGCCAACTAAAATGCAAAGCATCAATAAGACAAATCCAATTTTCTTTTTTTTTTTTTTTTTTTTTTGAGGCGGAGTCTGGCTCTCTTGCCTAGGCTGGAGTGCAGTGGCCAGATCTCAGCTCACTGCAAGCTCCGCCTCCTGGGTTCACGCCATTCTCCTGCCTCAGCCTCCCGAGTACCTGGGACTACAGGCGCCCGCCACCTCGCCCAGCTAGTTTTTTATATTTTTTAGTAGAGATGGGGTTTCACTGTGTTAGCCAGGATGGTCTCGATCTCCTGACCTCGTGATCCGCCCGTCTCGGCCTCCCAAAGTGCTGCGATTACAGGCTTGAGCCACCGCGCCCGGCCCCAATTTTCTTTTCTTGAAACGATTCAGAGGGGTAAGCAGAGACCATCACAATGTTTAAAAATTAGAACCACTGACTAGTTCCTTACATTTGTCTTGTGCAAGAATTTCTGCTATATAACACTAACTGGGAGAAAATAAGAAATGGGGGCAGAGAATGAATGGCCAACTGCCATGTTTCAGGTATAAACAGTTTATTAATAGGACTCCAAATTTAATGAAATAGCAATATTTTAAGACCTTGTTCATAGTTAAAATGCAGACACCACATTATCGAAATACAAAGCAAAGATGTCATTGAAAAGAGTGAGAGGGATAATACTTGCCCCAGGAGATCAGGTGGGTCACTCACCCTATGTATTCTATGCTTATCTTGCTTATCTGTTGTCTCTCTGTGAATGACAGTGTTTGTTTCAGGTAAATTAGCCTCAGTAGGCTGGCTTTCTTCATGAAGAGAAGAAATAATGTAAATCTTAGTAAGAAGACAGCACACACATGCATAGTTTCTGCATGTACTTGCCTATATTTACAGGCAAAATACCTCAATTAAAGTAAGAGTTATAAGAAATATCACTCTCTAAATCTAATTAATAATTCGGTTTTTTGTTTGTTTGTTTTTGAGAGTGTTGCTCTGTAACCAAGCCTAGAGTACAATGGTGTGATCATGGCTCAGTGCAGCCTGGAGTTCCCAGACTCATGTGATCCTCCCACCTCACCCATCCCAGTAGCTGGGACTACATGTGCCACCATGACTGGCTAATTGTTTCAACTTTTTTGTGTAGAGGTGGGGTCTCACTACGTTGCCCAAACCGGTCTCAAACTCCTGGGCTTGAGTGATCCTCCCACCTAGGCCTCCCAAAGTGCTGGGATTACAGGTGTGAGCTACCTTGCCTGGCCATTCATAACTCGTGTTACACAAAACTAATAACCTTAATGACTCTTTTTGCACAAAACTAATGCTTTACTCCTTAAAACCTTGAGCACTTATTTTTTGACTTCAAAGATGGCATTGCTTCAGAACCAATTCACAAGACAGGCAATGATTATCTCCTTAAAGTGTGACCTCACGAACAACCAGCTACTCTTGACTTCTTTATGGAGAGGGCTTCCGTGATCTCCAAAGGTGCTGGAATGTCCTGAGTGGTTCTGAACCGCCTAATTTTCCCCAGAGAGGCACAAAAGACTCCTGTGTCTACCACTGCTCTCAACTCACTCAAAGCCAGTGGCCTCCATTGTACATCCAAGCCACTCTTTTACTTATTCTGAAACTCAAAGAAAGTACATTATAAACAAGGTGACATAGATTTGTTCACCGGGCTATATTTCAGAAACTACAATTATTTGTGTTGCTTTCAGGTCAGACTTTTTGCTTTTACAGCTCTAAAATGTTATTTGTTTAAATCCCAGCCCTAAAATATTTAATACAAACTATTAAAACATCATTTGCAATACCAACTTATTCTTCATTGAATCTCAGCTCATAAAAAGGTTCATTCATATTAAAAAGCTATTTTTAAATGCGGCTAACTCATTGCTTAGAATACGCTAACAATTAAGCATTATACTTCACTGGATTTTTTACAGTTTAAAATTCTATTTCTCCCATCTCATTTCCTCCCCCACCAATTCTGCCATCCCGAATATCAACATTATTTTAAACTTTGCTGTTTTCTATGACAATAACCTCATTCACTGGTCACTCAGAAATAATGTCCTTCTGAAGATTCTGGCAACTGACTTTCATACTCAGTTATACAAGTCAGGTTTTGGCTACCTAAAGATGTATGAGCACATCATGCCAAGGCCCAACAGAAGTTTCTCCAGCTGAAATCAAGGGGAGATCTACCTATGGGGAGCAGGTTGTGCCCTTCAGGAACCAGCGTCCCCATTGTTGAGTCATTCACAGGCTGTGCTGGTAAGGCCTTGTTGTCTCATCCCATTAATCGGCGTAGCGGGGGTGACAGTCACAGCAAGCATCTCACACACTAGTGCGAAAGCACACATGCCCGGTTGCCAAGATGACCGTTTACTACTCAAGTAGAGCACAAGGTTTAAACAATGCTCTCAAAAATTACAGCCTAGAGTTATTGAAAACGCTGAGTCCCCACAGATAGACTCGAAGCTGCAAAATCCAGTCATTGGTGTACCTAAAAAGTGTCCAATTCAACAAGCTGTAGGTCAAGCTTGCAAGATTCTGGAGATGGATGGCAAGCGAAAACATGTGAAGCCAACAGGCCCACTCTTCATTTTGACACGTGGATATTTTCGATCTGAAGCTTAATACAGAGCTGTAATGCGAAAAGCAACACATGAACAAAATAAATGGACACGTAAGAGCAGAGTAAATGCCAGGCTTGAATTAAGCTCCTGGTAATATAACACCTGGGGTTTTTCATGCCCATTTCCTCCTGCAAGTTTAAGGCACATTACTAAAATGATCTCATTAATCCTCACAACACCTGATGAGGGGAGTAGGCAACAAATATTTTAATCTCCCATATAAGATGGAGAAAGAAAATCACCAATGTGCTGTATAACTTTTCCCAGGATTACAGCTGGCACTCAGGGAAACAGTCGACTTGGATCTCAGTAAAGAGTTGACTACACCAGGCTATTTTAAAGAAAATGCTGCTCACTAAGATGGGTTTCTTAATTAGGCAGCTGTATACCACATACATTCCAGGTGGATTGCCATTCCGCTTCTCACAGAGTTTTCACACCTGTACTAGACAGTCAAAGACAGTCATTTTTAAGGCCAGGTGCAGTAGCTCAGGCCTGTAATCGCAGCCCTTTGGGAGGCCAAGGCGGGTGAATCATTTGAGGTCAGGAGTGCGAGACCAGCCTGGTCAACATAGTGAAACCCCCATCTCTACTAAACATACAAAAATAAGCTGGGTGTAGTGGTGCACACCTGTAATCCCAGCTACTCGCAAGGCTGAGGTAGGAGAATTGCTTGAACCTGGGAGGTGGACATTGCAGTGAGCTGAGATTGCACCACTGCACTCCAGCCTAGGCAAGAGACAGAGAGACTCTGTCTCTAAAAAAAAAAAAAAACCACACACACACACAAATAGAGTCGTTTTAAAAAATACTTCCCTAGACCTGCAGCCAGTTACGCCCTACAACTGTAAGGTTATGCCCTCCAACTTCTCAAACGGGACTCCTCAGATCCCCAAGGTTACAAACCAGTGTGCCCCAGGAGGGCACAACATTTCCGGACCAACGGGCACATCATCTTGGGGCTCACTTTGAACAGATGGTCATTTAAAATCTGATTTTGATATTCAAATATGTTTTTTAAATGAAATGCAAAATTGTCATGACATTTTCAAATTAGTCTTAAAATAAACGATACCCTAAAGCATGCTGCTTTAGGACACACCCACAAGCAGAGCTGAGGTAGGAGAAGAAGGATGTTAGCTGCACTTTGCTATTAGGTGTAGTTCAGGGAAAACATGTCCAAAAACAGAACACAGCCACTTAAGAGGAAAAACAATTCCAATGTGCTTGCCTGGTCCAAACCATTTCAGGCAGACGGGAACACATCTTCCCATTAAAGCTTTTACCTGGCTTTCTTTTCACGTGGGCTGTAAGACCTATCAGTGTGGAATCCCACTTAGGATTTTCTTTTTTCTTTTTTTTTTGAGACAGAGTTTCACTCTTGTTGCCTAGGCTGGAGTGCAATGGCACGATCTCGGCTCACGGCAACCTCTACCTCCCAGGTTCAAGTGATTCTCCAGCTTCAGCCTCCCAAATAGCTGAGATTACAGGCATGCACCACCATGCTCAGCTAATTTTGTGTTTTTAGTAGAGACGGGGTTTCTCCATGTTGGTCAGGCTGGTCTCAAACTCCCAACCTCAGGTGATCTGCTCCCAAAGTGCTGGGATTACAGGCATGAGCCACCACACCCGGCCAGGATTTTCCATAAAAGAATCTTAAGATTACTAGTAGTAAAATGCTTTTTGCATATTAAACCCTGACAACATCAAAGCTACCTATTGACTCACTTAAGTATGTTTAGAAAGCCCAGCAGATACCAGATTTGCCCTGCTAAAGGCCTTTATGAGCTGCTCCACAAAACATCTTAGCACCTTTGACAATCAGGGCAGGGTTCTCCTTACTATTTCAACCAGAAAATTAGAAAATGGAGGAAAGGCAAATGACTTCAGATGTTGGTAGGAGGAATTCCTTTATATTTACTCAAAATATCCACTAGCTGCCAAAAGAGTCACATGATAAAGTTGGAAACCAGAAATGGAGACGTGTAGGAGGTACCCAGGGGTTACCAGGAAAATCAGCTGATGGCAGATACAGGCTTCTCCCAACAAGGACTTTTTCCAAATGCTCAGAATTAGAATTAGGTATTGAGGGCCCATTCACATATTCCTGGGAGCTGCGAGAATTTTTTCCAATATCCAAGTTCCACAAAAGCCTAGCAAAAGATCTAAACCTAAACCACCGAAACCAAACTGAGTAACTGCTTTGAGGAACTCAATGAGCACTCTGACCACGGGAGACATTCATTTCAAGCTCCTCAGGGTGGCTCCAGATTTATAAATGGAAATTTATGTCCACATTTCTATAGTTCTAAAACTAGGCCTCATAAAACTTAGAAACTAGGCCTCATATAGAAAAAATTAACACCAGGTGGCTCTGGATAGGGACCACCCTGCCTCGATAGGGACCCACCCTGATAGGGTCCCACCCTGCCAATTCCGGGAAACAACCTCATGGGGTCCCACCCTGCCAATTCCAGGGGTCCCACCCTGCCTCGAAGTTCCCGGAATCAACAACTCCAGGAAAAAACCTCATAAGGTCCTGCTCTAACCAATTAGCATAAGACACCTTGCTCAGGCCATAGCTAGACCCAATCATTTTGCGCCTTAAGCTTTGTTTGAATTTCGCGCCATAAGCTGTATTTGAACTTGTGTTTGCCTATATAAACAGCCTGTAACAAGCAGTCGGGGTCCCAGGGCCAACTTAGAGCTTGGGACCCTAGCGCGCTAGTAATAAATAACTCTCTGCTGTGAATCTCGTGTCGGTGATCCTTCGCGGCGACCCCTGCCCAGGAGGGAATCGACAGTTCGGTTCCAACAGTTCCTGAAATTGCCAGAGAAGGAAATTCTGCACACGCACACACAACTGTGCACCACTTCAGGGCAGCCACTGGCCTCAATCAAGAACACCTTATGTTTCTACCCAGTAACTGAGATTCTCCAACTCAGAAAACCTCCCAGCAAGTCCAATTCTGACTCATCAGGATTCTCTGACACTGAGGCAAAGTTTACAAGGAGACCATAAACTTTACAAGAGGACTTTAAACTTTATTTGAAAAGCAGAATGTGTATATCTAAATCAATTGTCCTCGTTCAAATGGTCACCTTAGAAAACCACACACGTTATTTCCAGGAATCCTGAGCAAATCATTTGGAATTCCTATTCTGAAAGAACCTTCGAAACCAGTTTTCACATCACATGATGCAAGCTTCTTTATAGACATCTCATGACTAAAGAAAAACTATTTCCCAGCTTGCTGTCACCTAGCTTGCAGAGCACACTTTAAAATGTTGTGGCCTGGGCTGGGCACAGTGGCTCACACCTGCAATCTCAGCACTTTGGGAGACCGAGGCAGGTGGATCACAAAGTCAGGAGTTTGAGACCAGTCTGACCTATCAGGGAAAACCCCACCCCCGATATTTAATGTGGGTTATTTTCTATTTCCCTAAGCATCTCGGCTGGTTTAAGAAATAAAGGGAAAGAGTACGAGAGAAATTTTAAAGGTGGGTGTCCGGGGGAGACATCACATGTCAGCAGGTTCTGTGATGCTCCCCCGAGCCGTAAAACCAGCAAGTTTTTATTAGCGATTTTCAAAAGGGGAGGAGTACACGAATAGGGTGTGGGCCACAGAGATCACATGCTTCACAAGGTAATAAAATACCACAAAGCAAGTGGAGGCAGGGCGAGATCACAGGACCACAGGATGGGGCGAAATTAAAATTGCTAATGAAGTTTCAGGAATGCATTGTCATTGATAACATCTTATCAGGAAATAGGGTTTGAGAGCAGACAACCTGTCTGACCAAAATTTATTAGGCGGGAAATTCCTCGTCCTAACAAGCCTGGGAGCACTACAGGAGACAGGGGCTTATTTCATCTCTTAGGCTTCGACCATAAAAGATGGCCGCCTCCAAGGGGGCCATTCATAGACCTACCCTCAGGGTGCATTCTCTTTCTCAGGGATGTTCCTTGCTGAGAAAAAGAATTCAGGGATATTTCTCTCATTTGCTTTTGAAAGAAGAGAAATATGGCTCTGTTCCATCCGGCTCACCGGCAGTCAGAGTCCAAGGCTGCTCAAGGCTATCTCCCTTGTTCCCTGAAAATTGCTGTTATCCTCTTCTTTTTTCAAGGTGGCCAGATTTCATATTATTCAAACACATATGGTCTACAAACAATTTGTGCAGTTAACACAATCATCACAGGGTCCTGAGGTAACATATATCCTCCTCAGCTTATGAAGAACATGGGATTAAGAGATTAAAGACAGGCATAGGAAATCACAAGGGTATTGATTGGGGAAGTGATAAGTGTCCATGAAATCTTCACAATTTATGTTCAGAGACTGCAGTAAAGACAGGCGTAAGAAACTATAAAAGTATTAATTTGGGGAACTAATAAATGTCCATGAAATCTTCACAATTTATGTTCTTCTGCCGCGGCTTCAGCCGGTCCCTCCGTTCGGGGTCCCTGACTTCCCACAACACTGACAACAAGGTAAAACCCCATCTCTACTAAAAATACAAAAAATTAGCTGGGTGTGGTAGCGCGCCTGTAACCCCAGCTACTCAGGAGGCTGAGGCAGGAGAATCGCTTGAACCCGGGAGGTGGAGGTTGCCGTGAGCCAAGATCACGCCACTGCACTCCTGGGCAACAGAGCAAGATTCTGTCTCCAAAAAAAAAAAAAAAAAAATCCACCCACAAAAATTTAAAGGCCCAACACCATTGGGGTTATGTTTTTAAAATGCAGCGGGGGATATGAAGACAATTCCAAAGAAAAAAGATTCAGAGCATGTGTTGAGTTACTGCAACATCACAGAAATAAGTATATAGCCTTCCAAAGTGTCTACTATTAAAAGGAAAATATTCTTTTAAATCTTTAAATTACAGCATAAAATATATTAACTTAATAAACATTTCTTGAGGGGAAGGAAGTAATATTCAGCAATGCCTTCCAGAATGGCTTACCTTACTGGAATCTACTTTAATAACAGCAGTAAAGTGCAAAGCAGTCACATCATAACCGTACATTCTCTTAAAAACCCCTCTCCCACAAATATTCATTGACTGTTAAAGTGTCCTACAAAGCACATTGTCTTAATTCAATCCTGAAAATAAGACATCTAAATTTCGATGCAACAGCAGCCAGCAATAAAATGACTATAATATTAACTTAACGTTCAATTGCATAGAAATCCACAGTACACTATAAATTTGTGGTAATAACCAGAAAATTTCTGGGTAACAGGGAACTCTGTAATGATAGACAATGTATGCATGTTTTAGTTCTTGTTAAAAAAATTACGTTACACCAACAGCTTTTTATTAGTGGCCATTTCTAAGAGAAGTTACTATACCTTATTTGTTTAGCAAAATAATTTAAGACCACATTAATGAAATGCCCTTGATCTTTTGAATGTTCATCTTTAGGTAAATTCAGTATTCAAATTATTACATGGGATCTCTCATAACTATTAGTCCTGGCTATCATACTCCACAGACCTGAATTCCTGTAACCATACCTGTAAGTTAAAGTAAACCCAAGGATCGTTCAAAGCCCAAAAATTCTAGCCACGAGGAGCAAATATTCAGGGGCAAATGATGATTCCATCATTATGGGTCTGTAGACACAATATATACATGGTCTCCATAAAAATATTTTTTAAAAAATCTCCCCAGAAGGGATTTTTTAAAACAGTGCCCAAAATACCTATAGCTTTAAGAATCTTTAAAGTTTATGTATATTCCTTCTTGCACAGTAAAATTAATAAACACTAGCTAGTATTTTGAAGAAAGAAATAAATGCTAGGTAAAAGGAAAAACAAGAAAGGACCTCATTTCCCCCAATGTATCTAATCCCTGGCAAACCAACATTCCTTATTTTCTTTTATTTGCAATTTGATGAATACCCTAAAGGTCTGGAAAAACTTCAGGATTTCTAATTAGACTGTAATTTTTCTACCAGACAATCAGACATAGTTTCACCTTTATACAACTTCCCATGTCCTAAATGCCAACATCCTGGCATGCTCCCCATCCATCGTCCTTCTCTTAACAGCACCTGTTTTGAAAAATCGAAAACATTTAATCTTTCCTAGAATAGTCCATTGAAAATCAATCAGTTAAAGATAAGAGGCCTGGATGCGGTGGCTCATGCCTATAATCCCAGCACTTTGGGAGGCCGAGGTGGGAGGAACATATGAGATCAGGAGCTTGAGACCAGCCTGACCAACATAGTGAAACCTTGTCTCTACCAAAAATACAAAAATTATCTGGGTATGGTGGTGTGCACCTGTAGTCCCAACTACTCGGGAGGCTGAGACAGGAGAATCACTTGAACCCAGGAGGCGGACATTACAGTGAGCCGAGATCACGCCACTGCACTCCAGCCTAGGCAACAGAGCGAGACTCTGTCTCAAAAAAAAAAAAAAAAAGACAAAAAAATTCCTAACTGCCACATAAATAGCAATTATCCACGCCAGGGAGTGCATTCCTTAATGAGACCATGCAGACCTCACATGTGCTTAGGCAGGAATGAATAAACCCCAGAGTCCTAGGCCACGAGTTGAAAACAGTCAAACAAGGACCTTCCTATGTAGATGACAAGTTAAAAACAAAACGGACTCAAGTTAGTTTAGGTAGAAAAGGTGTGTGCTTACTGGTAAGGTTTGGTGAAGCTCCCTGTCTCTGGGAGGGCCAGACACCCAGGCTCAAGCGGGAGCAAGTAGGGCAAAGCTCAGCCAAGGTCCTGCCATACCACAGGCTGCCCGAGCCACTGTGGCCACCACGGCCTCCCCTCAGTGGACAATCCCCTCCCGTGGACCTGGGCTCTGGACCCTGAACACTGTCATCAGGACAATGCCCCATCAACTGGCCTAGCTGGCTCCAAGAGTCTTCACAAACAGAAGCACTCTCCTGAGAAAATACCAGAATGGGTGGGGTTGACTGTGCTCAGATCACATGCCCAATCTGATGGCCAGAGGAGGGGGAGGGAGGCTGAAGCCCCCTGGCTTCAGCACAAGGAGGTTGAGTCCCAAGCCTCACATCTGCCTTTGAGTCCCTCAAAGAGGAAGGGGACCTGGCACAGAAAAAGGTAATTCTGCCACGGAGGGATGTGGAAGACAGGATTCGGAGAGTCCCTTCCAGTTCTAAAATTCTATAACGAGACCAGGCGCAGTGGCTCACACCTGTAATCTCAACATTTTGGCAGGCCAAGGCAGGTGGATCACTTAAGGTCAGGAGTTCGAGACCAGCCTGGCCAACACAGTGGAACTCCGTCTCTACTAAAAATATAAAAAATAGCTGGGCATGGTGGTGGGTGCCTGTAATTCCAGCTACTCAGGAGGCTGACGTAGGAGAATCGCTTGAGCCCAGCAGGTGGAGGTTGCAGTGAGCCGAGATCACACCACCGCATGCCAGCCTAGGCGACAGAGTAAGACTCTGTCACAAAAAAATAAAAATAAATAAAATACTATAAAGAGTTCAGATGAAAATTTAATGCCTATCATCCTAAACAGAAAAGAAAGGTATTAATCTTACTAATTCAAATAATAAGGAATGAATAGCCTATTTCCTCAATCTGTTTTCACAGAGTATGATCTGATGAAAGCTATTTATTAAAACAAACCAAATAGAATGTCTCTCTGTCAATTAGGCTCCTACTTTATTTATGTAATTCTAGATCCATTTGTCTAATTTTGGCTTGTGAAAAGAAAATGGAATTGATTTTCCGCAACGATACTAAACACAACGCTGTTATAATGTTCAGAGCAGATAACAGGAGGGGAGCAGGGAGTCTATAAGAGACTGCCAGGTGCAGGAATAACAAACATACAGATGTGATCAAAGAGCAGCAGTTATCACAGGGTCAAGATTTTGACTCAACATTCCTCTGAACATAACTCAGCTAATTCATTCAAACATTTGAAAGAATCCAACCCCGGAACAAGTTTCACAACAAAACAGTACCTCTACCAATGGAGGCAGCCACTGCTAGGAAGAGAGCAATGGGCTGAACGTGTTCCCCCCAAATTCATACATGAAAATCCTAATCCCAGTATGATGGTATCTGGAGGTAGGGTCTCTGTAAGGTAATTAGGTCATAAGGGTGGAGCCCTCATGAATGGGATCAGTGCCTTCATAAGAATAGGCCAGAAAACTAGGTAGCTCTGTTTACACCATGTAAGGACACATGTAAACCAGAAAGAGGACACTCACCAAGGATCCTAATCTCCAACTTCCAGCCTCCAGGACTGTGAGACATAAGCGTTTGTTGTTTAAGCCACCGTGTGTATGATAATTTGCTACAGCAGCTCGAACGAAGACACACAGCATGGAAAGCATCACTGGGCAAGTGGGTAGGCTGGCTGGGCCACCCTTCTAAGGTCCTGTCCAACTAGATTTCCAAAAACATGATTTTCTAGAGTCTGAAACAAATAAAAGCTGAAATTAACAAGATAAAACTTTGAATTTAGACAAAAATCATAGACTCAATATAGGATAAAGTGGACCTGAGTCCTGGGGGTTTATTAAATGGACTACCTCACACAATCTGTGATTCCACTGTAAGGGCAGTGTCCAACACCCAAACTGCTCAGACCGCCTGGCAGCTCTGAATTCATCTCTGGGTTTCCCATTTTAAAAAGAACACTGACATGTTAAAGTATTGAGACAAGGGGGACCATGATGCAGAGGCATCTGAAAACCCCCTCAAGATGGGGATGATGACATAAGAAAAGAAAAGGATCTAGATTTGTCTGATAAGGCTGCCATAACAAGACAGTAGACTGAGTGGAATAAGCAACAGACATTTTCCCCAAAGCTCTAAAGGCTGGAAGTCCAAGAGCATGGTGCCATCTGGGTTGGTTTCTGGCGGCGGCCCTCTTACTGGCTTGGACCTTCTTGCTCTTGTCCTCTGACGGTCTTTCCTGTGTGTATACACTCTGGTGTCTCTTCCTGTTCTTGGAAGAACACCAGTCCTACTGGATTAGGGCCCACCCTTATGACCCCATTTAACCTTAACTACCTCCTCGAAGGCCCTACCACCAAATATAGTCAGCACACTATGGGTTAGGACTTGAACACGTAAATTTTAGGGAGACACAAGTCAGTTCATAACAGGACTCAATCCTAAATGTATGAAAGGCGGCATCTGAAAAGGACACCCATTTGATCTTTATTGCTCTAGATGGCAGAATTAAACATGAAGTGGGAGTGCTAGAGTTGGACTAGATGAAGTTTAAGCTTCTTTCATTCTGCTGGTATTATTAAACTATAGAATATAAGTTACTAAGGACTTACTATGAACCAAACTCTGTGCTGATCAAATCTTTCTGTCCTGAGGTAGATACTACTATTATGACCATTTATTGTTCTTTACAAACAGAGGCTTGCTCTTGCATAGTGTCACATTGCTGTTAGGTGGCAGAAGGACAGGATCCCAGACCATCAAACTCCAAAGCCACTCGATCTAGCTTTTCACCATTGAGTAGCCTACAACACAAACGAGGAAACAACTCCATTTACCAACAGAAAATCACACAGAAGAAAACTAAAATACTAACAACCATATTACCACCATTGTTTATTTTTCTATGTACCAGTTGTTTCCATAGATTGTCAGAGCTAATCTTCACTTCAAGCCAAGGTAGGCATTATTATGCCCATGTTACAGATAAAGAAAAAGGCTCAAAAAGCCTTCCTCAAACTCAGACTGCGACTAAAAACATGTGGGGAACAGGATTCAAACCAACCTCTGAGTTATTTCAAATGCAAAACTTTTATGTCAATTACAATCCACTCCAACTAGCCTCTGACTTGGCTCAGGCCCTGGGATCTGACAGATTTCAAAATCCTCTGAAGCTGACCACATTTCCCAGGGAGGGCCACATAGAATCCAAACACTGCCTTTAAGAGAGAAAAAGATGCAAGGAGAGCAAATCCTACGAAATGAAATCAGGCTTTCCACTACCAAGTCCTGTGGCCATTCGGCAAGAACTTATGGAGCCCCGCTACACGCTAGTCCCAGGGAACACACACAGCAACGTGCATAAGGAAACCCCACTCCCCTGGGCCCTACATTCTAGTGGAGGGAGACTGAAGGAACCAACCTCCAATATAACACATCAAGTCAAAAAAAATAAAAATAAAATAACAGAGAGTGAAGGGGCAGAGGAACAGGGATGGAGGGTTGAGTGCTCTTTCAGAATCAATGATCAGGGTGGGCCTGGGTTTAAACTGCTGTGAAGGAGCACAGAAGACCCCCTAGCTATACATCCAGCAGGTCCTGCAGTCTTGACTACAGCCTGGTACTTCCTTGCTTTTCACTGGAGGAAAGCGTGGACTGCAGTGCTAATTACAAACAGGTCAAAGGGAAAGAAAAATACAAAATCTTTTTCCTTGACCAGAAGGGAAGCAGTTACCATGTACTGTTGCCATGGCACTGGAGAAATAGAAAAAGCAACATTCTAAGTACCAGAATATGAAGAGAAACGTAACAGTGAGGAGAGGACAAGAGGCGGGCAGAGGTTTCACGCCCTGCAGTGCTGAGGCCTGCTGGGTGGCAGGCGGGAAGCAAAAGCTTTTCAAAAGGGACAAGGGTTGGAAGGGTGGGGAAGAGGAAAAGCTCAGAGCCATTGAGGAAAAGGTCTCTGCCTAGCCCCCCGTTTTCTACATCCCTAATATATCAGGGTACTTAATAAAATAGTTGCAGAAAAATCAAAATAAAAGAACATCAAGTTTCTGAAATGCACAGAATATTTCTAGATAAACATTTTCTGAAATTTTCTTTTTTCTTTTTTTTTTTTTTTTTTTTTTGCCAATATGTACCATAGGCTTCAACCAGCTAACTTACTACTAATGTGATTATGTATGGCTCAGGAGTAGAAGGCTATACTTGGCAGCATGGAAGGAATATGCTAAAAGTCAGGCAGAAGAGGGTTTTTAGCCAATTTCTGCCATTTACAACTATGGAACTATAGATAAGTCACTTGGCTTACCCAAGTCCCTTATTCTTTATCTATAACATTAAAATAGAAAGAGTAAAAGAGATAACAAGTATAAAGGTTGCCTTATGATAGTAAATTAATAAACATTCATGCCTTTCCTCAGACAGTTCCAGTATCTTTTGCTCTAACACAATCAGTGTTGGGAAGATTCATTCCACTGTTAGATAACTGATTGGATAAAATTTTAAAAATTGCACATATAGTCAAAATCCTTCTTCAGGCATGAACAGGCAATTCACAAAGGAAGAAATACTAACTGCAAATAAACATATGGAAAATGTCTCAATCTTAACTCATAATCAAAAAAATATACATTGGCCAAGACTTTTTAAAATAATATTATGCAATATCATTGGTTATTGAGAAACAGGCACCCTGTCATACCCTGATGGTCAACGTACTTTTATCATTCTTCTAGAGAGACAGAAAATATGAGTCAATGCCTTAAAAATGTATATTCCCTTCCATCCACCATTTACACTTCTAAGAAATTTCCTAAGAAAATAATAAGTGGATGTTCTTGACAGCAACAGAACGAAAAACTGGAAGGAACAAAATTCCCACCATGCACATAAACTATAATATCGCCATAAAATGTAAACTATAGTCATTAAAATGGTTATAGACATAGCAATGCATATGAGAATTCAAAATCTAATTTCTTTATTTTACAGAGAGCTCATAAAAATCGTTAAAAATAAAACTATCCAATAAAACCATGAACAAAGACAGTTTACAAAAAAAGAACTACAAATGCCCATAAATTACAAATTACATTGAAATATTATTTTTCACCAATTAAAAACTGTAGCATCTGTGATACACAGGACTATAAAGGTATAGAGACACAGGCAATTTCACACCGTTGTGGTAGGAGAATATGTGGACATTACTAATGTTTACCAATACCAGGGCCTCCTCCATCTCTGATCCCCTTGAAGCTGGGCATATGTAAATAGGAGTAATCAAGACCACGAGCTCCAAAAGGGTTCAAATCACAGATTTCACTTACTACATGACACAAGAACTGTTTAACCTCGTTATGTCTTAACGTCTTCAAACGTAAAACAGGGATAATAACAGTATCTACCTCATAGGGATATTTTGACAATTAAATTCAACCATAGCGCATGGCACATAGTATTACTAATAATAATAGAAATCACTGATCGTACTATGCAGCAGGCACTGTTCTATGCATTTACACAGAGTAGCTGATTTTATCACTCAATAAACAGTACCATTAGTATAAGAATATTGCCGCATTGCTTGTAATTGCAAATACCTGAAAACAATCAAATTGTCCATCAGTAGTGAAGGGGACAGTTAAACCAAAGTATATGAAGGACGTCTATGTGGCTGTTATGGAGAATGAAGTAGTTCAATACATGCTGATAGAGAAAGATTTCTTTTTTTTTTTTTTGAGACGGAGTCTCGCTCTGTCACCCGAGCTGGAGTGCAGTGGCCGGATCTCAGCTCACTGCAAGCTCCGCCTCCCGGGTTTACGCCATTCTCCTGCCTCAGCCTCCCGAGTAGCTGGGACTACAGGCGCCCGCCACCTCGCCCGGCTAGTTTTTTGTATTTTTTAGTAGAGACGGGGTTTCACCGTGTTAGCCAGGATGGTCTCGATCTCCTGACCTCGTGATCCGCCCGTCTCGGCCTCCCAAAGTGCTGGGATTACAGGCTTGAGCCACCGTGCCCGGCCGAGAAAGATTTCTTAAAAAATAGAGATCGACTATTGTTTGACTTTGTTTTTAAAGTCTAACCGTATGTGTGTGGTTAAGAAAAGGTGGGTAGATCACTTGAGGTCAGGAGTTCGAGACCAGGCTGGCCAACACGGTGAGACCCCATTTCTACTAAAAATACAAAAATTAGCTGGGTGTGGTGGTACACACCTGTAATCCCAGGTAGTCAGGAGGCTGAGGCAGGAGACTCGCTTGAACTCGGAAGGCAGAGGTTGCAGTGAGCCTAGACTATACTGTACTCTAGCCTGGGCAACAGAACAACACCCCGTCTCAAAAAAAAAAAAAAAAAAAAAAAGAAAAGAAAAAGGGTTCTTGAGCCAGACTATCTGAGCTCATTTCCTACTAGCTGTATGGCTTTGGGAATTGTCTTAAACACTTAGCCTCAGTATCCTCATCTGTAAAACAGGATTAATAATAGCAACTACTTCTGATGACTTTTGTGGGAGTTAAAGGATCTTATAAATAAAACAGTCCCCGGCATATAGTCAGCAACCAAATAATGTTACTTGCTTTATTACTAATCACTTTAACATGTCACATGGATTGAGAGATAATAGGCCTTTTTACTTTATACGTACCTGTATTTAAAAAGATAGAGAGATTTGTCTTTTGAAAATACAAAATTGTATTTACTGATATGAGAGATGTATAGAACGTGTCATATGAGAAATGTTGGTACAAAATCATATATACAGCCCAAAGTCATTTTTATTAAAATATATTTAATGTTATGTAAATAAGTGTACATTAAAAATTTACACATGCACCACCAAAATGTTACCAGTGGTCTCTCTGGCAGATGGATTATAAATTATTCATATTTTTTTCTTTTTACTTATCCCTATTTTCTGATTTTCCTAAAATCAACACATATTACTCATGCAGTAAGATTTTAACTGTCGCAATTTATTTCCAACCATAGAAGCTACAAAGGAAGAGGTTAAACTGAGAGGCTTCCAATGATGTAACCAGAGATGGACTTTTGAGCAAAAACAAGTAAACAATACATGATTTACTGAGAACTCGTACGTTCGATATCATGATGCTAGCAAGGAAAACAGCAATTGATCATCGGTGCCTAAGACTGCCATTCTCCATTGGGCCAGGCTCCCACCTGACTTCAGGGAGAGATTTCAAAGCCAGAATCTGGCCCCAGGTAAATGCAATAGGAGCCAAAGCAGGTAACTCGGGTCAGAGCTGAAGTTTGCTGAAGTCCAGAGGGCACTGCCTGCAAGGCTAAAAGCAACACTGCACATCCACACGCTGGGTTTCAACACTTTTTCTGACAGCAGCAAATCCATAACGGACTCTGAGTGAACTGGGAAAGAATAACTAAAACATTCAAAATACTTTCAGAAAATCAGTTTGCATTATGACTTCTCTTACAATGTCCAGCTCTGAGTAAGCAACAAAGGTCATAGGATTTTGTTCAGATTTGCAAATAGAAAGAGAAATGTGAGGTTATGCTCAGAAAGTCCTTGTGCTAAGATTCAAAAAATCTGAAAATGAACAAAGTTTAAAATATGCACATTTCAATTTGCCCCTTCTCTCCTTAACATCTCGCCATAACCTGAGACAGCTACGTGTATGGTTGGACTGGATTAGAGGCAACAAGAACAGACACAGTAACCTCACAATGGGGTTTACAGCACAGGAATGAGGAGGAGCCAGTGGCAGGTATAGAATGTTCCCACACCCCAACCACTGCCAGGCTCCGCAGCTCACTTATGCACCAGACGCTGCCCCAGAGCACTGCTTTATTGGTACCACTTCTGAGAAGCAGCAAAGCAGACATACTTCTTTCTTTATCATCTTCTTTCCCAATCCCTCTCAATGACAATGACTCATTCTCTCTTTCAACCTCTCTCCCTTCCTCCACCTACCCTCTACCCTCATGGCTATCCCCTTATCACTACACTAAAGCCAGCAAGAGGCCACAACCACAGAAGAGCTTCCAGGCAGCAGCAAAGAAGCTCAGTCTCAAAGAAAGCCAGACAGGAGTCCAAATGCCTGCGTTCCTTCCAGAGTTCGCTATACGACCTCAGTAAAATCCCTTCACCACTGGGGGCTTATTTTCTCATGTGGGGGACAAATGGGTAAGGAGAGATTTCTGAGGTCTTTTGCCTGCTTTAAAATCCTGTGATTTCACAATAACTGAATGCAGTCACTAAACGTGAAACCACCAGCACACTGGGGGGCGGCCAGCACATAGCCATCTTTGTTGTATTTTTCACTGTGTGCTTCCAAAATATCTACTGCAAAGAAGTATATCCAACTAGACCCTGGGCCCATGTTTTAAAGTTTATACACTGTAATTAAAAGCAGAATGACTTGCTTTTACTTTGGATTATGTAATTTCTTTCTATTCATAATAAGCAGCTCTTACAGGACGCCAAGTGAGTTTTCTCTTAGGCAGCACTTTCTTACTCAACCAGAGAACTGTTGGCATTTGGATTAATAGAATCAATAGCATCTTTCATTCCAAAAACAGAAACTGCTGTTTTGATATGGTCTGCCCAGCAGTTCTTCCAAGGAAAATATTTTTATTATTTTACTACTAATATCTCATTACAGCTTCTATATGAGTGAAGCATTTATTTTTATGCTAAATAAATCATGCTCTTTAAAATTAAAAAAGAATATATTCTTCTTGTTAGAGCTTGGAGCTGAAGCCACTGACTGGCCAATGAACTCACAAGTGTAGACAGGGTGCTACGCAAGGGACAAATTATTCACTAACACCACAAGAGTCTCTGACCCAATGAATGGAGTTTAATAGAAATTCTTGCTACAACTAAAAGAAAGATGTGGAAACAAACCTCCAAATCGCTGAAACGTAGAACAGTATCCCTCTACAGAAATCAGCTTTCATCTTGACAGAATTAAGTAAGAATCACTCACTATACACTGATCTATGTTGTAGTAGATATGAGGAAAACTCAAAGGTATAACAGGTTCTCTGTCCTGCAAAGAGTTTACAATCTCATATGGAAATCAAATGTACACACATGATAAATGCTACTTAAAGGGCTACCGCCTGCCGAACACTATGGAAGAAGGCACGAGGGATGTGAGTGACACTGCACCTCTGCCAAAAAGTTCCTCACAAGCTGCTGGGAAAGCCAGACCTGAGTAACCCAGACACTGCTAACCTCCCAGGACCACCTCCGTTGCACTCATAGTGGGAAACCCGGTGGCTTTCCTGAGAATGTGGTGGCTTCCAGGGTAGACAGACAGGGAAGGAGATGGAGGTAGCTTATCTTATGGCCACCTCTTGTCATTTCTCATTTCCTGGAGGTATTCCCTCTCTGTCAGGTGAAAGGGGCACCTAGTTGGATTAGTTGGTTGGATGGCTGGTTGGGTTAGTTGATTGGTTGGTTGGGTTTTATCAGTCTGACAATCTTTATCTTTTAATTGGTACATTTTAGAACATACACATCTAATATAATTACAAATACATTAGGGTTTACATCTACCATCTTATTTGTGCTATTCACCTCCTCTATTTTGTCTTTCTCTCCTTTCTTGCCTCCTTTTGATTGAGTCTTGTTTTTATTTTTCCCTCTCTCCCTCCACACACACACAAGTTTAGATGCTATACACTCTGCTTTAAGGCTTTTATTATCCTAGAAATTTACAATAAATATATCCAACTGATCAAAGTGCAAAGTTAATCCGTTATTTAACCCTACTGCCTGATCTTAGAACACTTTAATACTATTTACACCCTTCACCATCCCCACTCCTAATTCAGAACACTGAGTGCTTCAGCCACAGTAAACCTCTTTCAGTTCTCTGAACTCTTTTCACATCCTCTGATCACTGGTCTTTGCACTTAGCTACTCCCTCTAACTGGAATACCACCCTCTTCTCCTCACACCCCCTTCCCAACCTGGCTAAATCTTTTACACCTCTCAGGTCCTAGTTTCAGAGAGTTCTTTGCACCCTGGCTCCCCTGTCCCTGCCCCCTCCCCAGTGAGTTTCCCTTTGTCATGCCTGTCTTCCCTCCTAGACATTAAGCTACAACAGTCAGTGAGTGTTGGGCACAGAGGCTGTAACACATCAGGGTCCACCTGGATACTGCTAGCCCTCAGCACCACATAATGGATACTCAATAAATATTTGTTGAATGAAGAGATGAACGAAACATAGTGGTTTCAAGACATATAGAAATCAGGAAAGAAGCAAGGAAAGCCACAGGTCACCCCCCCGCCACCCCCCCAAAAAAAAGGTCCACTTTATTGAAGCAGAAAGACTCCTACGGTGATTTAAACAATGCAGGCTCCAGTGCCACACCAAATGAACTTAAGTCTAGATTCTATCACTTACTAGTGGGTGACCTTGGACAAGGTACTTAACGTCCCTGTGTCTTTGGAAAATAGAGATAACCATAAAACAAACTCATCAGGTTATAACAACCTGAGGAATAAGTAAGCTAGCACTTGGAAAGTATTCAGAATACTTCCTGTTAAGATTCCATATATACAGGCATACTCTGGAGACTGTGTGGGTTCAATTCCAGAGCACAACAATAAAGCGAATATCACAATAAAGCAAACATCACAACAAAGTGAATCACTCCAGTGATTCACAGTGAATATAAAAGTTGTTGACACTATACTGCAGTCTATTAACTGTGGAAGAGCATTATATCTAAAAAGAAAACAATGTCAATGTACACATCTTGATTTAAAAAATACTTTGTTGCTAAAAAAAAATACTGACAATCATCTGAGGCTTCAGTAAGTTGTAATCTCTGTGCTGATGAAGGGACTTGCCTCGATACCGATGGCTGCTGACTGTTCAGGGTAGTAGCTGCTGAAGCCTGGGGTGGCTGTGGCAATTTAAAAAATAAGACACAAATGAAGTTTGTCACATCAACGGTCTCTTAAGACAAAAGATTTCTCTGTAGCATACAATGTTGTTTGACAGCATTTTACCCACAGTAGAGCTTCTTTCACATCTGCAGTCAGTCTTCTCAAACCCCACCACTACTTTATCAACTAAGTTTACGGAATATTCTAAATCCTTTGTTGTCATCTGAACAATGTTCACAGCATCTTCACCAGGAGTAAATCCCATCTCAAGAAACCACTTTCTTTGTTCATTCATAAGAAGCTATTCCTCATCCACTAATGTTTCATCATGAAATTGTAGTAATTCAGTCGTATCATCAGGCTCCATTTCTAATTCTAGTTCTCTTGCTATTTCTATCAAATCTGTAGCTGCTTTCTCCACTGCAGTCTTGAACTCACCCCTAAAGTCATCCATGAGGGTTGGAATCAACTTCTTCCAAACTCCTATTCGTGTTAGTATTTTGACATCCTCCCATGAATTACAAATATTCTTAATGGCATCTAGAATGGTGAATTCTTTTCAGAAGGCTTTCAATTGACTTCGCCCACATCCATTGGAGAAATTACTATCTATAGCAGCTACAGACTTATGAAATATATTTCTTAAATAATAAGACTTAAAGTCAAAATGACTCCTTGATCCACTGGCTGCAGAATGGATGCTGTGTTAACAGGCATGAAAACAACATCCATCTCCTTGTAGATTTCCATCAGCTCTCTTGGGTGACTAGGTGCATTGCTGAAAAGCAGGGATACTTTGAAATATTCTTCTAAGCAGTAGGCCTCAAGTTGGCTTAAAATATTCAGTAAACCATGCTGCTAATAGACGTACTGTCATCCAGGCTTGGTAGTTACATTTATAGAGCACAAGTAGAGTAGATCTAGCATAATTCTGAAGGGCCCTAGGATTTCTAGAATGGTAAATGAGCAATGGCTTCAACTTCAAGTCACCAGCTGCATTAGCCCCTAACAAGAGTCAACCTGTCTGTTGAAGCTTTGAAGCCAGGCATTGACTTCTCTGTAGCTATGTAAGTTCTAGACGGCATCTTCTCCCAATAGAAGGCTGTTCTGTCTACATTGAAACTCTCATTCATCAATGGTCTTAGCTAGATCTTCTGAATAACTTGATGCAGCTTCTACATCAGCAAATGCTGCTTCACCTTTATGTTATAAAGATGGCCTCCTTCCTTAAACCTTGTAAACCTTATGAACCGATGTCTGCTAGCTTCCAACTTTCCTTCTGCAGCTTTCTTACCTGTACCTCTCTCGGCCTTCACAGAATTGGAGGCTTGCTCTGGATTAGGTTTTGTTTAAAGTGAATGTTGTAGCGATTTGTTCTTCCATTCAGATGGCTCAAGTTTGCTTCATATCAGCAATAAGGCTTCTGCTTTCTTGTCATTCACATATTCACTGAAGTAGCACTTTGAATTTCCTTCAAGAACTTTTCCTTTACATTCACAACTTGGCTAACTGTTGGTGCAAGAGACCTAGCTTTTCGCCTGGCTTCAACATGCCCTTCTCACTAAGCTTAATCATTTCTTTGATTTCAAGTGAAAAACATGCAACTGTTCCTTCCACTTGAACACTTAGAGGCCATTATAGAGTTATGAATTGGATTAATTTCACATTGTTGTGTCTCAGGGAATAGCGGGACAGGGGAAGGACCAGTCATGGAGCAGTCAAAACATACGATGTTTATTAAGTTCTCCATCTTACATGGACACAGTTCTTGAGGTCCCAAACCAATTACAAGAGTAACATCAAAAATCACTGACTGGCCAGGTACAGTGGCTCATGCCTGTAATCCTACCATTTTGGGAGACTGAGGCAAGAGGACTGCTTGAGTCCAGGAGTTGGAGACCAGCCAGAGCAACATAGCCAGATGCTGTCGCTACCCAGGAGGCTGAGACAGGAGGTTCACGTGAGCCCAGGAGTTCAAGGTTGCAGTGAAATATGATTGTGCTACCATACTCCAGCCTGGGCCACAGAGCAAGACACTATCTCATTATTAAAAAAAAAAAAAATCACTGATCACAGATCATAATAATAGATATAATAATAATAATGAGAAAATTTAAAATATTGCAAGAATTACAAAAAGGTGACAGAGAGTCATAAAGTGAGCACAGTGGAAAAATGATGCTGAAAGACTTGATCAACACAGAGGTGTCACAAACCTTCAATTAAAATAATAATAATTATAATATCTGCAAAGCACAATAAAACAAGCTATGCCTATATGTTTACAATAGAGCTGACTCTCTAGTTGTTAAAACACATGACTGAACTACACAACTCTCAACAGATCCTTACTTAAAGCCCAGGTATTCATGCATTAAAATGATCCTCACATAATGTCTTTACATTATGGTACAAATTTATAGCCCATGAAGACATCACTGCATTAAAATATTTGAAAACAATCAACCAGAATTATTTTAAAAACTTAAACAGGATTAAGTGCATGCATTAAAAATATCAAAAAAATGGGGTAGTAACACATTTTTTTAAAGAATGCTCTCAAAACATGTTATCAAAGAAACCATTTGAGCATTGGAAAAAACAAACTTTCAGTTTTTAAAACGAGGCCATAATATAATTTTGTGAATTTTGTAGGCTTACCAAATTGTATTTTAATTCCTTAATTGTGGCTATAAAAAGTGTTGAGGTTTTTTAATTTTTCATGTTATTTGAAAATATTATCCAAATAATAAAATTAAATATTCATTATTATCTCATAAGATAGACAAAAAAGATCACACTCCTATCAACCTGACCGTGGGGTAGTACTGCCAAGCCCCAGTGCACAAGGCAAAGACCTTGGAGGCCGTGAAGGCAGCCAACACTTCCAAGTTTGCCCTCATAGATCCACCAACTTAACCAGCTCAATGTCACCAGGAAACAGTCCTAACCCCGACCCATCACCCTTCGCTTTTTTTTTTCTTCTTCTTCTTCTTGCTTTTTTTGAGACAGAGTCTCACTCTGTTGCCCAGGCTGGAGTATGGTAGTACCATCTTGGCTCACTGCAACCTCTGCCCTCCAGGTTCAAGTGATTCTCATGTCTCAGTCTCCAGAGTAGCTGGGATGGCAGGTGCCCCCCACCACGCCTGGCTAATGTTTATATTTTTAGTAGAGATGGGGTTTCACCATGTTGGCCAGGCCGGTCTCAAACTCCTGACTTCAAATGATCTGCCAGCCTTGGCCTCCCAAAGTGCTGGGATTACAGGTGAGAGTCACCACGCCCGGTCATCCTTCGCTTATTTTTTTATTTTATTATTATACTTTAAGTTCTAGGGTACATGTGCACAATGTGCAGGTTTGCTACATAGGTATACCTGTGCCACGATGGTGTGCTGCACCCATTAACTCATCATTTGCATTAGGTATATCTCCTAATGCTATTCCTCCCCCCTCCCCTCACCCCACGACAGGCCCCGGTGTGTGATGTTCCCCTTCCTGTGTCCAAGTGTTCTCATTGTTCAATTTCCACCTATGAGTGAGAACATCGCTTTTATAGAACAGAGGGCTGCCCTATCTTTACCTGGCTCTGAAACTGAAACACTATAACCCCTATAGAATTGTGAGTCTTTGGAGTCTCATTAAAATGAACAAACATAAGCACAGAGGTCTGCATATAGAATATCTGGGGCTCTAAACTCCCTAATACTTAAGAATACAATCACTGTCCTATGGTGTTTCTTGCTTATTTATCCTAATAGGAAGGCATCAGGAATTCCCTAGTTAATAGATGATATAAAACATATTTTGAAAGAAAGCTGAGAACTATGATTTGGGGTCTTTGCTTAAGTCTGAGATACTTGGGGACTTAATCATGAAACATTAGTTTACTTGTCTTGTCAAGAGGAATTGCCTAAACTTGAATAGAAATATGAGCTTTTTCAGTTAAACATACTCCTAAAAATAGCATTTTCTTCTGGGACTTGACTACTAAAAGCAGACATTTAAATGAAGTCAATGGTAGTTATCAGAAAAAAATCATTTTTTAAGTTGTAATGAGATCTTTTCTTTCTAAATATTAAAATATTAGAATGATGTATTTCATTTTCCTAGAAGCCAATTAAATATTTCCTATTTAATTTTGACATTGATGGATACTTTTTTTAATGGACACTTTCTAACTCCAAAGTAATAATATTATATTGTAATTACATTTTATTATCAAAGTTTGCTGTCAATATTCCACCTCACTTTGTTACTCAAAGCTCTATTTAAAGACCAAGATTACAGTTGTATCTAAAATTTCAAGGTCACAAAATGTAGGGTAGCACAGCAATAGAACCTTAAAATACACATTGGATAACAATGTAACAAAACCTCATTAATTTAGATTAATTATGCAGGTTCAAAATGAATTTAGGACTTTTATCTTAAAAAGAAAATAATTTTGATGCTTTCACATACAGAGAATAACTGAAATTGGGTTAACAGTAGAGGTCCCTGGAGAAACTGCATTAATGAATAGATATAAATGACTGTAATTAGAATTTCAGTTATCAAGTTTTCAAAGGCACATGGATTGTTTTCACCCCTTGGTGTTAAGTTTTTTACTTGTTTTTGCTTGTGGTTTTATTTTGTCTTTACTATCAAATACTGGGTACCTCATATGAGTTGTACTGTTTCCGATTTAATTCCCAGAACACACTTGCAAGGTTGGTATTATTACCCCATTTTGTATCAGAAAAATACACTCAAGGATCAGAGAATTCAATAAGGTCGCTCTGGCTTTTTCTGCTTCACTACACATTCTCATGAAGTCCATAAGCTCTTTCTGGAAATAAAATGGTCTCAGAAAAAAAAAAAAAAAAAGAAGTTCAATGTTTGAAAAAAAAATCTCACAAGCCTTTTTTTAATGATGCTGTACTTCTTTATCCGGTTAGCACATATATTACTATGGCTGTTTTTGAAGAGTTAGACACTTCACTTATCGCTAAATGCCCTTAAAGGATTCTTTAAACGCAAGGGGCTAATGTAGCCATTTGCAAACTTGGGTACAAAAGAGAGTCCTCCATTAAGGGAAGACCAAGATGAGGTAGAACAAAGGCAGCAGTGGGCAGATGAGGAACTTGCTCCCATGGCTAATCCATGAGGACTTGAGGAAAATCAACTCACTTTTCCAGACCTCACACACTGTGGGCCTACTTTAACCTATTTATGCCTAGTGTTCCATTATTGGAACGCTAAGCTTGTGGAAGTTATGTATATCCTACTGCTCAAGGTCATCGTCAAGGTCTGATTTTTTTTACAAAATAATTTGCAACCTCCAGCACAAATAGGTTAATGGTATTGTCACAGAGAGGCGAACAACATACTATGCATAATAGTGCTTTGCAAACTATACCTGATAATTTGGCAAAACATTTTCACTCCACACTTTTATTTTTAAAAGATATACAACACTCTTGGTATTATTTATTATGTTTTAGAAGAAAATTGTTTGAGGTTTAGCTTAAACTTTAAAACTACCAGGAAATAAATGAGATTTATTTACAGAAATTTTTTTTCTTTTTTCTTTTTTCTTTTTTTTTTTTGAGACGGAGTCTCGCACTTTTGCCCAGGCTGGAGTACAGTGGCGCAATCTCAGCTCACTGCAAACTCCGTCTCCTGGGTTCACACCATTCTCCTGCCTCAGCCTCCTGAGTAGCTGGGACTACAGGCACCCGCCACCACGCCCGGCTAATTTTTTGTGTTTTTAATAGAGACGGGGTGTCATCGTGTTAGCCAGGATGGTCTTGATCTCCTGACCTTGTGATCCACCCATCTCAGCCTCCCAAAAATCTCTGCCTGTAATCCCAGCACTTTGAAAGGGCAAAGCAGAGGATCACTGGAAGCCAGGAGTTCAAGACCACCCTGGGCAACACAGTGAAACCCCATCTCTACAGATAATTTTTAAAAACTAGGCAGGTGTGGTGGCATGTGCCTATAGTCCTAGCTACGTGGGTGGCTGAGGTGAGAGAATCACCTGAGCCAAAGAGGTTGAGGCAGCAGTGAGCCATGATTGTGCCACTGCACTCTAGCCTGGGCAACAGAGCAAGACCCTGTTTCAAAAAAAAAGAAAAACAAAGAAAAAATAATAAATCCGTTTTGCAAAATGAGCCGCAATTACATAAGCTAAATCTGAGTGTACACACAAAATACAAAACAAGGGCCTAGCCTTTAATTTGCTCATTCTTTCAACAAATATTTACATAGCACCTACCATAAGCCAAGCACCATGCTAGCAACTGGGGCAATAACACTGAACAAAACAAAGCCCTTTACAGCTAGATAGCTTTGAATCCCTCGTATTTAACAGTGCTTGGAACACAGTAAGCACCAATGAATGTTAATATATATATATATATGTGTGTATATATATATACATGAAAAAGTTAGGTGTATAAAGGCGACCAGAAAGCGGCCTGTCACTAGAAAAGCTGCTTGGATTGAATTCTGACTAAATAAAACATGTGAGTCCTTTGCAAAGATTTGACTAAAAGTGCCCTGATAAATCCGCTCCTCTAGAATCATGTAGTAAAGTGAATGAAAGCAAAAGCATGAAAGCCCTGTATCCAAACTGCAAATAAGACACTTTTGCCTCTCTGTTATCTTGGAAATGAAACTGTAACAGATGAAAATGAGGCAAACAAATCTCTAATTTAAAAAGTAAATAAACCCGCAAGTGGAAAACCTGCTTTTCATCAATCAAATAAATCAGGGAAGGCCGCATTTCTAGGCCATTGCCCTTGGGTCTACCACAGCACTTATGAAATGGCTCTCCTAATTAGTCTAATCATCACTTCTGTTCTACACGGTTGTAGCTGCCTCATTACCCAACTCAGCAATGCTCCCCCAACCCCCATGCCAAGCTCCTCCAGAGCTCTATTTCCAATCACTCTACTTAAGCCATTATTCACAAGAACATTAATGACACTATCACATGTTTAAAAAGTGTTGAAGGTGTGGAAGACAGTCCCCAAACTTTGAGGACTTTTTTACCTTAGAAACTTCTAAGGAACAGAAATATGCAAATAAGAGCAGGGAAAATAACTTTGGTTTCTGAAATTCTCTTAATCACTGTTTCACAAGTCTACAGCAATGGGAAAATGACATAGAATAAAAAGTTTGTGTTTGCCCAGGAATGTGAGCACTTGTTGGAATGGAGCTTGCCATTTGCCATGGAGGCTTCAAAGCTGACTGCGAGCCAGGGCCGAGCCCACCATGTGACTGTCTGTGTTCTAATAAACAGCAGTCTGCATGGTCAGGACTCCAGGTAAAGATAACTTGGGTTCTGTAAGCATTCTTTTTCAGACAGCCTGTATTCAATTCCTCAGGTTTTAAAATTCTCTTAGGAAGAAATAAAGAGCATGCCAGAGATGACAAAGGCTATGGATGTAAAAACACAAGGTAGCGGGGCTGAGTCTCAGTAATCAGTGAGCACCTCCTGGGCACTGGAGCTAGATACTGCACAATGTTCTAGAAGCCATTTTTTGTTCTAGAACAATTTTTGAAGCAGTTTCATTGGCCCTATTACCTCAGGTGGGTGTTGCTGAGTGACTGGACAGATTTCTTCTGCTTTCACTCTCTTTTCACGGGTCCTTCGGAATCAGTTTTGGAAAGGAGAAAAAAAAAAAGAGACCAGAAGGAACTGAGAAGCTCAAAGCATCAAAGGTGAAGAAATTTGGTATTTTGTTTTATTTTTAACATGTAGAAGAGCAAAGAAAAAAGAAACACAGATTTTAGTCAGGAAACAAAAATTACCCAAAATAACAAGTATAGGTTAGATGATTTAATGAGAATACTAGGAATTAGAGAATGTCCCAACTCTATCAATAAATTATCTTGGGCAAATCTCCTTAGCTGTGAGGTCTGATTACATTTTCTATGCTCATAGTAACTTCTTCTTACATAACTTGCATCATCTTAAAGAAATCTAAAAACCAACAACAATAAATATCCTAACAAATGCCACTTGTTTTTATTCCTTTAAGCCGTCTCTCAAGAGCCACCCTGCAAGTGGGGTTTGGATCAACTACCCACCCAATATATATACAACTCAGTGGCTGTTCTAATGCCTCAGCACTGTGCTAGAATCAATGGTGAAGAAAGATGAAATGGTGCCTTATCTTTGATCTAAGAAGCTTACCGTCGAGGTGGAAGGATGTGAGTAACACAAAGCGATATCCAACAAGAGTGCTACATCTCAATAAATGGCAACTCCATGAATCCCCATTAATCCAGGCAGAAATCTACGTCATTCTTCCTTTCCTTACACCCCATCAATCATCAGGTTCTGTTGATCTACACAAAATGTGGCTCATTTATCTTTCCACTTGTCTGTATCACAGCTGCCACCATCCCTGTCCGAGAAACCTTCATCTCTCACCTACAAAAGCTCCCTGATTAATCCCTCTGCTTCCTTTCTTGCCCTCTTCAATCCATTCTCCACAGGGCATCCAGAGTGATCTTTTTAAAAGGCTAAACTGCTTAAACCTCTTCAATGACCTTCCATTTTCACAGGATAAAAATCCAGGCACCCTCCTTTAGCCATAAGGCCCTGCATGATCTGGCCCCATCTTGTCTTTGCAATCCCGTTCCTTCATTCCTATAGCTCCACCCACTCTTCCTCACTTGGCTCCACAGCCTGGCCTTCTTTCAGTTCTTCATATGCGACGCTCTTTTCTGCCCATGGCCTTTGTGCTCGATATTCCTCTGTACGGCATATGCTTCCTCCGGCCAGCACCATTGCCTCTGCCAGGGACATCTGCTGTTCCTGCCTGGCCAGCACTCCTTCTTCTGGTAACAGAAAACCTCTTTTCTTCCTGAAGCCACCTTTCCCTCATTCTCACTCCACGTGGTCTGGCTTCAACTGGCAACTTCTCCTCGTCCCCACCCAGGCAATCTACAATTACCAGGGTACTTTTGGTACTAAGGAAACAAATTTTAATTAAAAATGTTTGAACAGAATATTTTAAAGTAATTACACAATCTGAAAAAGGTTGCCTGTGCCTATGAATACCTTCTCCAGAGGCCTGTCCTCCACTCATCTTCCCATGATCTGTAATTTCCCCGATGATCACCTTCACTAACAGATCAACGAAGCTGCAATGTTACACTAACAGTAATGCAGTGATCTCAGTTTTGCCAAAGTGCTTTCAAATAACTGAGGAGTGAGGAAAGCAAAATCCTGCCTCCAAAGACAGTTAAAAGGACCACATGATCTTCTAACTCTCTCCTATGAATCCAAATAAATTTATCAGCTTGGCTAGCTGACATCAGCCCCAGGAAAGTGAAATACAAAACTGGGGTAGAAGAAGCTGCCAGCCATAGCCCGAGGAAAACAGGGCACCAGAAACACGGGTTTTACATGAGCCCAATTCAGTTTTACATAGGGTCTCCCCCTCATCTCGCATGGAGATTGAAATTTGAGCAAGTCAAATTTAAAACTTTTGACCAGACACTGGTCTAGATACAGTATTGAACTAACTCAGACTAAATTTCCAGTAGTAAAAATATGCAAATAAAAAGATATTACAGGAGTGAACTTGGCTACAGAGTCATAAGGTCATGTGTTCACTCTCTCGGAGGACAATAATCTTGGCAAACAGAAAACACAAACACACACACACTCAACACACACACACACTCAACACACACACACACACACACACACACACGACACACAGACTCCTGACACTCCCTGGGAGGTTTCACAGTGCACCACTTCCCTGAGTGTCCTGTGGCTAGGGTCAACTGTGACCTACAGGCAGGGCCTTCTCTGACTGCTTTAATTGATAGCTGAACCACCAGAATTGGTCCAAGATTGGTAATACCTGTGGAATGAGGGAGGCAGCATTTGTCAAGTTGTGACACCACCCAAACAGCTAGTGACATTTAAAAGGATTAATTCATACACATGCAAAACAAACAGTGTTAATTAAGATAGAGGTGTCATTTTAATACTTGTTTCAATGTCGGGACCTTTAGACAAAGGCATTAAAGACATTTTGTCTGAGCTCTAAACTAAAAATAAATGAAGGCTCTGAATTAGAACCCTCAATCTAGCTTCAAAACAACTTTTACCCATGTTTAACAGCCCCTTGACTAAATTATCATAATAATGGCTGTGCTTTTATTGAATATTTACAATGCGCTAGACATGGGTCTGCGCATTTCACAATCATGATTTCCCTTAAATCATTCAACCCTCAAAAACACTCCTGTGTAACAAGTTTTACCCTCATTGTACTAATAAAGAAACTGAGGCTCAGAAAAATTAATACCTTTGCCCAAAATCGAAACATCAGTGAAACTGTCCATCAAACCTAGGTCACTCAAATTCCATCATGAATTCAGAATGGTTTTCAAATCAGTATATGGTAGAACATTTTTAACAGGTTTATACTCTGTTTTTATGGAAAAAGTTGCAGGCTTTATTGTAAATTTAGTTATATAACTAATAAGGAGCAGACCTCAAACTGCAGTTAATCCCAATTGTGTGCTGAGATCAAAAGGTATGTCTCATTAAATCAAGGCAAGTGGGACTATAGCTTGCTGAAACTCCCAGGGAATCCTTTTAACTTGTTAGTGATACTTGGAAGAAAAAAAAATGTTCTAATCTTCTGTTCAAAACAATTTGATGGTTTCTCATCTCACAGTAAAAGCTAATGACCCTATAATTGTGCTTGGAAGTGTCTGGCACACACCTCAGTAAATACTTGTTGAATGAATGGATAAATTCAGAGAGCCACTATATCCTTTCTTATCCTTTCAATAAAAAGATGCAGTTTCCAGGGAAATAAAACACTAACAATAAAAGAAGTTGACAAACTGAAAGCTTTTCTTTAGGAAAATCACTGAATTCCAAGTTCAGATAAGATAACCAAAAAGGACTCAAGTGTGCCTTAATTAGAACAAATGAACTTCAGGCTACTTCATTCTGTTAACTCTAGAGAAGATTCAACAGGACCTTTAAAAATGTACTAGAAATGATGTAGTCTTCTTCATCTACCCATTATAATTTTTTTTTAAGTAGTGGACTTGAAGTCAACACCTGAGTACTTGTCCAACTCTGTCCTTAATTCATTTTCTTTCTCTCTGTTTCCTGATTTGTAAAATGACATTAGACTTCAAGATTTCTAAGGTCTGTCTGAGCTCTGATATTATATTATTGTACTATTAATCACAATCTCCAACTTAATTTACAAAACAACTCAATAATTATTTCTATCATAAAAATAATCTGATTAAAGGACACAATTTATTACAAAATCAGACATGGACAACTTATCCAATGGTCAATTCCTAATTCCTCGTATAATCCAAATCTTCCAAATGCAATCATTTAATCCAGAATATCCAGGGAGTGACCTAGTCTCTGTCCCATCGCATCAAGATAGGAAGTTGGTTTAGTTTCTCAAACAACTGTTCGAAAATTCTTTCTGATTTCGGATGAAAATCCAAAGGAAGAAAATGTTGCAAATCTCTTTTCTGTATTCCTCAGAGAAAGACAGAGTGAGTGTACTCCTTTTGCCAGGGTCGGTTTTCTCTTTAGATCATATTCTTTATTCCAAATACTTACTGATAACGATTACGTCCACTAAGTCTTCTCTCCTTAGGTTAAAGATCACAGTTCTATGACCTCTCCTAACATCATATGATTTTTCTGACCACTCACCTACCTGTTCACTGTTAATGTCCCCCTTTAAATGTGACACCCAGAATCCAATAAAATAATTCTCAGCGTCTCATTGTTTCAGAGTATAGTGGCACTGTTTCTGGCACTTATTTATTGATGAAGATAAAACCAACTTTACAGCATTGCTTTTACAGTTAAATAAGATAATGAATGTAAAGTCTTAACACAAGCTTTGGCAGATAGTAACCTCTCAATAAATGGTTACTGCTGCTGTGATTGCTAGTAACAGTAAATTGTAATACTATCTCATGAGTATTACAGCTTATCTCCCCAATTCAGTTGTACACTTTAGCTCTCAATAACACTGAAAGTTTGCCTTATACATTATTAGCTGTTTTTCCCCACATCAGGGATAGGCAGAAAAAATGCTGAGGCTCAGTTTAAATTGAAGATCAATCAGAAACCAAGATAAAGTAACTCTGAAATTAAGACTTAAATTAATGACAAACTGGACATGATTTATTTAAGGAGTTAATTTATCCTCAGTTTTCCAGAACAATTTGATTATATCAATGAAACAATTTGATTATATCAATATAATCTGATTATATCAATCACTTTTTTCAACTAAAGAGCGCTATCCCTCAATCATACCATTTAAAAGATGAAGCAAATGTATGTATCACTGACATGTGCTGAGAAGGCACTCTGGCACAGAGTTGAACGAAGTGAGCTCTGGAACCAGACTGACTAGCATTCGGATCCTAGATCTACCACTTACCCACTGTGTGATCTAAGGCAAATTACTTAACTTCTCTGGTCTCAGGCATGACATATATAAAATGTGAGTCATGACAGGACCTACCTACCCTATGGGAGCAGTAAATTATCTTAAATAATGTTGCTAAAAATGTATTATCTGGAAGTCTCAGACATTTTCAATTTTTATAGGTCCTCACCTCTGTTAGCCATTGCTGAAGTCAATCAACATGTTAGTATTCTCTGCATATTTATAATTATCTATTTTTTCAAGTATCCATTTGTTTTTAGGGTTGATTTTAAGATTACATCTTTATTTTAATACTTAACTAACCATATATGCCTCACTATAGCAAATCATGTGTTGGTATTAACAGAAAATTATGAGATAAAGAAATAAATAAAACTGCGCTTGTCATACCTGCAGCTGCTCTGCATATACACCTGTGCTGTCTAATATGACAGCCACATGGGGCCATTTAGCACCTGAAAGATGGCAGATGTGCTGTGAGTGTAAAATATAGGCCAGATTTCTAAGTACAAGCAAAGCATATAAATTATCACTAAGCTTTTGTCAAAATGACTATATTTTGGACACAGGAGGTTAAAGAAAATATATTACCTATACTAATTCCATTCATTTCTTTTTACTTTTTTTTAAATGTGGCAACTAGAAAATTTAAACTTACATGTGAAATTCTTATCATATTTCTATTGAATAGCACCGATACAGAAGATCTGGAAAAGCATGCCTCATTAAATTCAGGACAAGATATATGGTCTAAAGTACAGCAGAAAGTAAATGTAGAATTTACAGGAATTTTCAGAGTTCATATAATTAATTTCAAACTCTTCTCCAACCCCCACCAAAATATATCTTTTTATAGGTAGCTTTTAAGTACCTCTTGCCATCTAGAGCCATCTAAGAAGCTTTTATTAGCCAGTGGTGACTTTCAAAGGTTTATTCTATTTTCCACAAGCTGACAAAATGTATTTATAACAAAGCCAAAGGACTGCCCTCCAGCAAGGGAGCTGTTTACTGAAGAGATTTAGCCTTAGCAAGTAGGAATCCAGAGAATTTAAAAGCTGACAACTGAACTGGCAAATTGGCCCCAGTACTGGGACTTTGCCTACAGCTCCAAAGCATGTACTCAGAGGTCTAGGACAAACATGGCCTTGGGATGTAAATGAGACCCAGAAGTCTGGCCTTCCCTACATAATGCAAATGAAACTTGGCCTAGAGTCTCTTCAGCTATCTAATTACTAAACAAAACTCCCAGACGCCAGTAGCTTTTTTGCAAAGATCAATAAAAATGTAAAGAGTGGAAAGCAAAGATACTGAAATGCTATCAACAAATGCTACAACAATGTATTGCTGTTCTGAGTCTGAAAGTTCCTGCTGGAAAAGGCCCAGTGTGGCAATAATAGAGAAGTAGAGGAAGAGCAGAAGCAAAATCTAAGGAGAAAAAATAAGCCAGGAAGTATTACCCTAAGATCCCTTTCTACTCAAAATGAGGTGTGCCAGTGTATTAGTCTATTCTCACGCTGCTATTAAAGACATGCCGGGGATTCAGTAATTTACAGGGGATTCAGTAATTTATAAAGGCAAGAGGTTTAATTGATTCACAGCTCAGCTTGACTGGGAAGGCCTCACAACCATGGAGGAAAGCAAAGGGCCAAAGGCACATCTTACATAGTGGCAGGCAAGAGAGCATGTGCAGGGGAACTGCCTTTTATAAAACCATCAGATCTCGTGAGACTTACTCACTATCACAAAAACAGCAGGAGAAAAACCCACCCCCACCATTCAATTACCTCCCACCAGGTCCCTCCCACAACATGTGGGGATTACGGGAGCTACAATTCAACATGAGATTTGGGTGGGGACACAGCCAAACTGTATCAGCCAGCATCCCTAGCATCACCTAGGAGCTTGTTAAAGATGCAGATCTCAGGCCCCATTCCAGAACTAAAGAATCAGAATCTTCATTTCAACAATGTCCCCAGGTGATTTCCACAGTAATGTCTGAGAAACAACTGGTCATCCACACAAGATCCAAGGACACCAGTATCTTTAAATTCTTACTCTTATAACCCATCTGTTGCCCTGTGGTTGCTACCTGGAAACACGGGGACTTTTATGTTTAATGCATGCAATGAACATTTAGTTGACTGAATAAATTCTTGGAAAATGCGACCTTATACATGCTTAATGGACGGTGGGAAATCTGTGCCTCAGATGAGATCTAAAGAAGTCATCAGTTACTGAAAACATGTGGACAGAGTGTACCTCAGATCCATGCATACTGCAGAACTATTTTTTTTTCTTCCCCCTCAAGACTGCTCTGTCACCCAGGCTGGAATGCACTGGTGTGATCTCGGCTCACTGCAAGCTCCGTCTCCCAGGTTCACACCATTCTCCTGCCTCAGCCTCCCAAGTAGCTGGGATTACAGGCGCCCGCTACCACGCCCAGCTAATTTTTTGTACTTTTTTAGTAGAGACGGGGTTTCACTGTGTTAACCAGGATGGTATCGATCTCCTGACCTCATGATCCACCCGCCTCGGCCTCCCAAAGTGCTGGGATTACAGGTGTGAGCCATCACGCCCGGCCCATATTGCATAACTATTAACACAACTAGGGACTCACTTGGGTGGAACAAGATGAGCAGACACAATTCATACCCAAAAGACTTTTATTTAAAGGCTCAGACAAAAGAAAAAGTTTTTATTTTTGATGGAGATAGGAAGATAAGGACTTTGTGTTGAAAAAATCAACAGCATTAACAAAAATTAGTGTTTACAACAGTAAGCTAGATGATTTTGGCTGTTTTAAACTACACCAAAGGTGCTTTGGGAATTATGTTATTACATGAAGGATCGTATTTTTTTCCTCTTTACTGTCTTTCCCATTGGTATTCGAACATGCTGTTACTTCCTGCATTTTTAAAACATCTCTTGACCCCATTTCTCCCTGCAGCTACATTTCTCACATTGTCTTTACAGCAAAAATCTTTGCAATATTTTTCTACATTTGATGTTTCCGTTTCTCTACTTCTGCTCTCTCTTACATCCTCAGTGATCAACATTTCGTCCCCACTACTCCACCATAATCCCAGTTGGTTATCAACCTTACCAATGACATCTCCATCGCTAAATCCCTGGGTCAAATGTCATTTGCCCCTCATTTTACTTTACTTCCTGGGAGCATCTGACTCATCTTGCTTGAAGCGATTTTTTGACTTGGCTCGCAAGATATTGCACTCTCTTTATTTCCCTCATTCACTGCTTTCCTTCATTCTTCTTTATTGGTTCCTTCTCATCTCTTCAATCTCAGTGCGGAAGTAGCCCAGGTTTGGCCCTCAACTTCTTTTCCTTTCTGTTGACACTCATTCCCTGTGAATTTCATCCAGTCTGTATATTCTGACAACTCTCAAATGTTTACCTCTAACCCAGCCCCCTCCTCTATAATCCAGATAAATATATCCAGTTGCCTACCAGACAGCTCCATCACTGAGCTCCTGATCCTTCCTCCAAAATCAGCCTCTCCCTATCTTAGTGAATGCACCTCCATCCTTCAAGATGCACAGGTCAATATTTTGCAAGTCACCCATGCTTTCTTCCACCCACATCCCACATTCAGACAATGAGAAAATCCATCCCACTCAACCTTCAAAACATACCATGGTGGTCCAAGCCAACACCCTCGCTCACCTAGGTTACAAGAGCCTCCCAACTGGTTTCCCTGCTTCCACCCTTCCCCGCTTCAGTCTATTCTCATGAGACCTAGCAGCAGCATGTCCTCCAAGAACATAAGCCAGATCATGTCCCATCTTTAATCGAAACTCTCTAACAGGCTTCTCTGCTCACTCTCAGTCCAAACCGAGGCCCTTGCAATAGCAACAAGGCCCCACAGGACCTGGCGACAGCGTCCGACCCCACTGCTCACTCTACTCCAGTCACACTGGTCTCCCTGTTCCTGGAAAGGAGGAAGCAAGGCTTTGCCTCAGGGCTCTGCACCTGCTGTGCCCTCTTCGCAGTGCATTTACTTACCTTCTTTCTTCAGGTCTTTCCTCGTGTAACACCTCAACAGGGTCATCCTTGGCTACCCATTTATAACTGCAACTGCACCCCTCCCAAACTCCCTCCTCCGCCTTATTTCTCCCTGAAGGGCTTCACACTATCAACACACTACACACACACACACACACACACACACACACACATATACAACTCATACACAGTCTGTCTTACCTTGTAAGAACAAGGATTTGTTTTTCTTTCTTTTTTTTTTTTGTCTGTTTTGGTGACCACTGTATCCCCGGAACCTAAAATAATGTCTGGTTCATAGAAGACACTCAAAAACTATTTGTTGAATGGATGTATGAATGAAGGAAAAGTGACTGTGACACAGAACTGCATATGACCTATTACAGTATGCCCTGTCGCCTTTTAAAAGAGTTGTATTTTAAATAAGTCACTTGGTATGCACATATATTCAGATATCGTGGAAAGGACAAAGCTGCTCCAATTTGATAATTAAATTAACCATATACAAAACCTGGCCCATTGTAAAGAAAAAGCTCTCTCAACTGAGAGATGCCCTGAAACACTCCAAGGGTCCTAGGCTTTCTCAAAACCCTAAACCCTGCTTCACCAGAGCTCATTTAAAAGATGGGTCCTGGGCCAGGCACAGTGGCTCACGCCTGTAATCCCAGCACTTTGGGAGGCCAAGGCAGGTGGATCACAAGGTTGGAAGATTGAGATCATCCTGGCTAACATGGTGAAACCCCATTTCTACTAAAAATACAAAAAATTAGCTGGGTGTGGTGGCATGCACCTATAGTCCCAGCTACTCGGGAGGCTGAGGCAGAAGAATCACTTGAATGTGGGAGGCAGAGGTTGCAGTGAGCCAAGGTCGCGCCACTGCACCCTAACCTGGGCGACAGACCGAGATTCCATCTCAAAAAAAAAAAAAAAAGAGTCCCAAAACATCTACCCTTTCTGCAAGCAGGTGAAAGCAGCCAGGCTAATATAATGGACTTTGATTTCTTTAGATGAAAGAGAAATTATGATGCAAAGTACAAAGCACTTCATAGTTGTAATGATACATAAATTCCAGGTGCAACCCATTTTCAGTGAACTTCTGGACTCAAGTACAAGACAGAAAAAATGTTTGTGTTACACTTTAGTAATTCACTCACTCAGTACATGGATATGGTGGGTTCTATTTTTATAAACCATATTTCTTAAAAACCTAAAATTATCTTCCAGGTGAAAGGAAAGCAAAATAATTTCCACAAACATTTCAGATGTAGAAATAAATTATTCAGGAAGGAAGTAACTTCGTACACAACCTAAGTGATGTGAGGCAGATAAATGCCAAAAGTGATTTTAGAACAAAATGGAAAGAATGTCCTAATGTCTCTACCTTATAATATCCCTTTTTATTTCTTAGACCGTAACAGCTTTGCTTTCGTTTCTGAAGTTATGTATATAGCAGAAATTCTTAACCACCCTCCAATTAACCAACTCCAGGATGTCTCACAGGGTGACACAAGTTACCCTGTAAGACATTCTGGCTGATGCCTATTCATGTCTGCTGCTCGCCGCTGGTAACACATAAAGAAACAGAATTAAAAAATCAGTACCTGGCGCTCAAGTCTTAAGACTACAGCAAGCTCATGAAATTCTGCCCACAAGATTGAGGTGGTGATTACCAAGATTCAGTTGTGTTTGCACCCGAATGGATTTGTGCTGGTTGTACTTGCTACCAAAATTATGTAACTTAAATATTATGTAAAACAAACATAGGCATAATGAGAGAGAGGTGTATTGCTAAATGGAATGCTTTAGAAAGAAGCCATTAAATGGTCACAAGAGAATTCTACTGACAAATTTTTTATTTTAAAACTTATTTTCCTAAATAGAGGCAAAATAAAACTTTACAAAGTATTTATAAAATAAAAATATTCATGGAGGAAATACCTCTGTATACTACACCACCCAAGTTTTTTTAAAAAATGGAATTACCATTATCTTTCTAACTCCCGTCTGAATCTTACTGAACTTTCCTCTGAATCATTACTTAATGATTTTATAAATGATAAAATTTTCTCACCGACTAATCACAGATATATTTGTTTTAGTAATGCTTCTAAAATTTTGGCTTTAATTCCTCTAGGCCTATCAAATTCTTTTAAATCTATAAACTATATTATATTTACATAAGCTCCAGTTTTAGAATATGATATTATATTTTATTAGACTTTTTTTCCGAAGCAGGATACAGCAACATGAGAGGCCATCAACTGATATACAAGCCACACTGAGAAGGTAGGAAGAACTGCACCCAAAATGAAAAAATATGACCTGGCACAGTGGCTCACACCTGTAATCCCAGCACTTTGGGAGGCCAAGATGACAGGATCCCTTCAAACCAGTGGTTTGAGACCAGCCTGGGCAAGATGTTGGGACCCCATCTCTACAAAAAATTAAAATACAAAAACAGCTAGGCATGTTAGTGTGTGCCTGTGGTCCCAGCTACCTGGGAGGCTAAGGTGGGAGGATAACTTGAACCCAGGAGTTTGAGGCTGCAGTAAGCTAGAATCATGCCCCTGCATTCTAGCCTTGCTGACAGAGCAAGGCTCTGTCCCAAAAAAAAAAAAAAAAAAAAAAAAAGAGTGATTAAAAACCCTGATAAAATCAAAAGAATGAATGAAACAGATCTCTGAGACCATTACATCACACCAGGTGAACCTAGCCCACACCTTTATCTACTTCTGTCAGAAGTCTCTGCCAGAAGGGGAAAAGCTGGAGGAAGAAATCCACAGTAACACATTACTCTTATCTTTTATGCCCTAGATTGCCATTTGCAAGGGAGCTATTAATGAAAGTCACAGACCTGAGGCTCTAAAAGCAGCCCAGGGAATGGCGAAAATTCCATGTCTCCAAAATAGGAGACGAAACCACCGTGAAGCCAATAGCAAAAAAAGTGATCAGACCAGAAATCCTGCTGACTCAGGAAATTATATTTTGCCATCAGACGAGGCTAAATGTCAGAGCACCTATTCTGCCCGTATATTCTTAGCAGGGTTCCTGTACTTAGGTATGTAACAGCCTGTGGGGTTTAACTCATTCACTAAAGAAACATACTGAATGAGTACCCTGGGCCAAAGCACCACATATAGTCATCCCTCGGTAAAGTGGGGAAGAAGTGGGGATTGGTCATAGATTTGGGGATTCAAAGGTGCTCAAATCTCTTATATAAAGTGGTGAAATGAGGAAGAAGGAACTAAGCGCAAACTTTCTGAGTACTTGCTGCACACAAACACGGGGCTAAATGTTTCCACATGTATTATCTTTTTAAAATGACTCTTTTTGTTTTAGATAAGATCTTGCTCTGTCACCCAGACTGGAATGCAGTGATGTGATCACAACTCATGGCAGCCTTGACCTCCTAGGCTCAAGCAATCCTCCCTCCTTGGTCTTCTAAGTAGCTGGGACTACAGGCTCGTGCCACCACATCTGGCTAAATGTTTTCTTTTTTGCAGAAGTGGGGTCTCACTATATTGCCCAGGCCCACAGACTAGTTATTAGAGTAGTTCTAGGTTCACAGTAAAATCAAGCTGAAGGTGAGGAAATTTTCAATACACCTCCTGTGCCCACACGTGCACGGCTTCCCCCATTGTTATCAACCCCCACCAGAGAGGTACATTTGTTACAGTCCATGCGCCTATGTTGACACACTGATCGTATTTAGACCTTAGTTACTGCGTCTCTGGAAGAGTGGCAGTTATCTCACTGCCTGACCCTATTGCCTGGTCTCGCTGCTTGGTACAAAGGCCTTTAGAAATTCTCTGCTTTGACTGATTGGCTAACAAGTGGAGATTTCTGAACCCAAAGCATCAAATCTGTATAGGAAGAATCGAGCACATGGAAAAATCTTTGACTGCTCCAGTGTCTCGGATCTCAATGAAAGCTCCAGCCTCAGCCTTGGTGGAGGCAGCAGCCCTGGGCTCAGAGAAGGAAGGTATTCAGATGACAGGATTCAGACCTCTCAGGATGACCAAAGAGTATCTAACCATTCACCAAGGAGCAGAAGCCTCCCTATCGCTGACAGGCAGTACTTCCTGCGGTGTCCCCAGCAGCCCCCGGAAACTGTGGACAAGGCACAAGAAGACGCCTGAATATCTGAGAGCCACCAACACTGCCTTTCAGGCCGACTACCAGTGACCCTCCCCGGGTACCCTGCACTGGCTGAGGTTCACTAGACAAGGGGAGAAGGGTCAGGATTGGAGCTGAGCCCCACTCACCTCCGCTAGCAGCTTGGTGCAAACACATCATCCTCTCTCACTAACTGATCACCCCGCCTTAGGACACAGAAAAGGAACAGCCCTTGAAAGCAAAATGAAACTGTTCCTTCTTAGAACTGCTAACGCTGTTGGCCAGAAAGTGACTTTGGGAGCTCATAAAGTGTGTATCTCTATCTTTCAGCAAACCACACCTACATGGAACTTTTCCAGCCTAAAGACCTCCAAGGAAGGCGGGCGACAACTCCCCCATCTTCCTTGTGAGTTGCTGGTGTTCCAGGGTGTGTAACTTTCTGGTCTAAATGTAAGAGCTTGACCTGAGGCACTTACAAACACATGGTTCTTATTGTTCCTATTATCGCATTTATTTCACCTTGATGAGGTACAATTTTTAAGGAATAAGCATTTATCAACTTAGTAGTACCAGTATCTACTGAAGAGTACCATCAAGATTGGTTGTGATGGTCATGTGGCATGACTGCATGAATTCTTTACTCTCTTATGTGCAGTTCTTCTATAGAAAAACACTGAAAGTTAAAAGTTGAAAACAATAAATGGTGTAGCATTTGCACATAACATATGTACATCTTCCCATATACTTTAAATCATCTCTAGATTTCCTAAAATACCTAATACAATGTAAATGCTATGTAAATAGTTGTTATACTATATGAATAATGACAAGAAACAAATGTCCAAACATGTTCAGACACAATATTTTTCTGCATATTTTGATCTGAGGTTGACTGAATGCATGATGCAGAACCCACAGAAACAGACGGCTGAGTGTATTAGAATTTTTCTCTTGGCTTCCATAAAGCACACCTGTAGGCAATCACAGTCTAGGATACAAGAAAGTCCAGTTATGCCATTTAATGGGTGTGTGACTTTAAGAAGGGCAATAATAATTCCACTTCCCACTCAGGTAAGTATAACCTACCATCCAGGTCACATTTACTGCCTACTTACTGTCTTTCTGAAACTGTCTAAGCCCCTTCCAACCACTAAATGTTAGTGAGGTATTCCATGGGACAATGATGCAGTGAGGCACAGAGATGTTAAAATAACTTGCCCAAGGTGACACAGATAGAAGCAAATCAGAATGTCCAGTTCAAGGGCACACGCCAACCGCTATGCTGCACTGCCTCCTAGTAACACAGAATATCCTTTAAGAGAAGAACAGGGCCAAGTACAATAGCACCCCTGTAGCTCCAGCTAGTTGGGAGGCTGAGGCAGGAGGATTGTTTGACGCCAGGAGTTGAAGGCTGCAGTGAGCTATGATGGTGCCTGGGAGTAGTCACTGTACTCCAGCCTGGGCAACACAGCAAGACCCCGTCTTTAAAAAAATAAAAATAAAGAGCTCAGGTAAGTGAGTCTCCCCCTCCCAACTCCACACTTTTCACTCTCCTGAAATTCTTCAGGAGACCCTAATCAACCACATAAAACAAGCAAAGTGTAGCGATTACGTAAGATGTCTATTTTTCTTTCCATGCCCTTTTCTCCCCATTGAGTTTCATGGAGATCTGAGTGGCCATGGGAGGCGTCCAGAGATTCAGCAATGGTAAGAAAATATGAACACATTTTAAAAGAGGAGGGAAGAAGGAGGGAGGATTCCTCCCAAGAGAGTGGTGGCAACCTTAAAACTTGAAAATGTCTGTGAGCCTGGTTTAAATTTTTATGAACCATCTCTACCACATTGGCAGGGGGTGAGGGGGTGGGGGACTTGGGTTGTCTTGGATCAAGACCCAGTGATGAGGTAAGCAACGTAGCCAGACTGGCTTGATCAGCTCCTTGTAATCTCCCTGATGAGGGATGTTTGTCAACTGGAGACCACACCCACTAAAGAGAACTAATTAAGCTCTAGGGGCAACCACTAAGGTCATCATTATTACCAGGTAAGATCAGTTTCCCAAACATTCCGATCTTAAGACTCGCATGGGGTGATTATGAAGACTGCTCCTTCAAAACCACTGTACCAGAATCTTCGGGCAGCCCTAGAAATCTGAAACCAGGTAATTCTTGATAGACAAGTTTGGGAAACACTATTTAGATCATGACATTACAGTACCTAAAAAGATCAAGAAGGGTCTTCTAGGTAGAGTGTCCTTCTTTCAAGCAATTCTCTGTCTAATCCAGGAGGAGAACACTATTTTCTATACATAAAAGTCTTCAGAGAACTGGCTTCCAAAATTTCCTTTCAGTATACATAAGAGTCTCAAGTCCTCAGAGCTTTCTGGTCCCTCTCAAATAGCTCAGGCAAAGGTTAAATCTCCATCCTTCTTCCAACCAGATATTTAAAAAACAATATTTGTTACACAAGTCATCATACATAAAGTTTTCTTAACTCACTTTGGAAAATATGTGAGGGCCCAGAACTGTGCTAAGCCCTCTGGTGCTCTGTTTAAGATAAAGAACCTCACTTATTTCGAAGGTCAGGAAGAAGAAAGAGAAAAGACAACCCACAGAAGGAGAGAAGCTATTTGCAAAGCATATATCTGATAAGAGACTTGAACCCGTAATATAAAAACAATGCTTAACATTTAACAGTACATAGACAAATAACATAATTTAAAAACAGTCAAAGGATCTGAATAGACACTTCTCCAAAGAAAATACACAGATGGCCAATGACATGGTTTGGCTGTGTCCCCACCCAAAACTCATCTTGAATTGTAACTTCCACAATTCCCATGTGTCGTGGGAGGAAGTCAGTGGAAGGTAATTGAATTACAGGGGTGAGTCTTTCCAATGCTGTTCTCTTGATTGTAATGAGTCTCACGAGATCTGATGGCTTTAAAAATGGGAATTTGCCCACACAAGCTCTCTCTTTGCCTGCTGCCATACATGTAAGACATGACTTGCTCCTTCTTGCTTTCCACCGTGATTGTGAGGCCTCCCCAGCCATGTGGAACTGTAATTCCATTAAACCTCTTTCTTTTGTAAATTGCCTAGTCTCAGGAATGTCTCTATCAGCAGTGTGAAAATGGACGAATACAGCCAATAAGCACATGAAATTATATTCATCATCATTAGTCATTAGAGAAGTGAAAAGCAAAACCACAATGAGATACCACCTCACACCCACTAGAATGGCTACAAAACTTGTAGGCTTGTGTTCAGAATGGCATGATTTCCAACTGTCAAAAGTGGAAACAACACATCAACTGATGAATGGATAAATAAAATGTGACCCACCTAGTCAATGGCATACTATTCAGCAGTAACAAGCAATGAAGTACTAACACATGCTACTTCATGGATGAGCACTGAAAACATGAGAAAAAACGCCAGCTACAAAAGGCCATATTTTGTATTATTTCATTTACATGATATATGTAGAACAGCAAAATCCAGACTCAGAAAACAGGTTAGTAGTTGCCTGTTATGAGGGACAGGAGCAAGAGGGAGAGGTCGCAACTTATGAGACCGGAATTTTTGGGGGCTTTTGTTCTGTTTTGTTTTGTTTTGAGACAGGGTCTCACTCTGTCACTCAGACTAGAGCACAGTGATGCAATCACGACACACGGCAGCCTCAACCTCCTGGGCACAAGCAATCCTCCCGCCTCAGACTCCTGAGTTGCTGCAATTACAGGTACGCATCACCACGCTCAGCTAATTTTTAAATTTTTTTGCTATTAAAGGTATCTCACTATGTTGCCCAGACTGGTCTCAAACTCCTGAGCTCAAGAGATCCTCCTACCTTGGCTTCCCAAAGTACTGAGATTACAGGTGTGAGCCACTGTGCCTGGCCTGGGCTTTGTTTTTGAAGTGATGAATATGCTCTAAAATTAACTATGGTGATGGGTGCACAACTCAATGAACATACTAAAAATCAATGAATGTACACTTTAAAGGGGTGAATGGTATAGTATGTGAATATCTCAATAAAGTTGTTTTAAAAAAGGATCCCATTTTATCTCCATGAGCCTCAATTTCATCCTCTGAAAATGGAGACACCACCTACCTTTCAATACTATAAAGGATATATAGGCCAGGCACGGTGGCTCACGCCTGTAATCCCAGCACTCTGGGAGGCTGAGGCAGGCAGATCATGAGGTCAAGAGTCTAAGACCATCCTGGCCAACATGGGGAAACCCCGTCTCTACTAAAAATACAAAAATTAGCTGCGTGTGGTGGCACATGCCTGTAATCTCAGCTACTCAGGAGGCTGAGGGAGGAGAATCACTTGAACACGGGAGGCGGAGGTTGCAGCGAGCCAAGATCGCACCATTGCACTCCAGCCTGGGTGACAAGAGCGAAACTCCATCTCAAAAAAAGTAAAAAAAGAATATATAAATACATACAGATGCACACATACGCACACTCACACATACTATGTTTCACATAGTACCTAGCCCATAATAAATACTAAATAGATGTCATTCTTTCTCCTCTTCCTATCCCCACGCTTTTGCATTTGATGTTTTTATGTTGTGTTTTTATGTTGTCTTTATGCCTTGATGTTGTTGTGTTTCCACCACAAATTACAAAACTCAAAATTAAAACGTATTTCAACAGAGGTCTAACCATGAGAATTTCACACTGCTATCCTCAAGATTACTCCTACATGGCTGACTCTGAAGAAATCCTGGAGCCTGCGAATGTGACTGTCTACCTTCCAGACTTGTCACGACAAAGTATTTGGGGATAAAGAGTATGACCTTTGTCTCCGTTCCACTGCCTTATTAGAGTGTTCCTTATTTCTAACCACGGGACACAGGCACCTTCACTTACCTATCTTTAAAACTTAGCACAATCCTTGCCAATATAGATGCTATTCAGGCATTTTTCCTGTCAATTTCATCTACAGTGAAAATCAACTGGGCCTCCCAGACAGCCCTGCAGGTGTCCCCAAAACACCTTAGCTTTGATACGCAGCACTGCCCACCTGAATATTCACTGTGATGCTAGGCAGATTCAAAGAGGGCTAGAAATTAGGGAACCATCCACAGCTTGCAACAAGAAGTCAACTACAACCGGCCGGGCCCAGTGGCTCACGCCTGTAATCCCAGCACTTTGGGAGGCTGACGGGGACAGATCACCTGAGGTCAGGAGTTCGAGACCAGCCTGGCTAACATGGCGAAACCCTGTACCCACTAAAAATACAAAACAGCCAGGCGTGGTGGTGCACACCTGTAGTCCCAGCTACTCTGGAGGCTGACGCAGGAGAATTGCTTGAGCACATGGTAGAGGTTGCAGTGAGCCAAGATCTTGCCACTGCACTCCAGCCTTGGCGACAGAGTGAGATCCCGTCTCAAAAAAAATAAATAAATAAAGAGAGGGAGAGAAATGACAGCTCAGGACAGATAATGCCATCTATTAAAAAAGCACTTTTGGCTGGGCGCGGTGGCTCAAGCCTGTAATCCCAGCACTTTGGGAGGCCGAGACGGGCGGATCACGAGGTCAGGAGATCGAGACCATCCTGGCTAACACGGTGAAACCCCGTCTCTACTAAAAAATACAAAAATCTAGCCGGGCGAGGTGGCGGGCGCCTGTAGTCCCAGCTGCTCGGGAGGCTGAGGCAGGAGAATGGCGCAAACCCGGGAGGCGGAGCTTGCAGTGAGCTGAGATCCGGCCACTGCAGTCCAGCCTGGGCAACAGAGCAAGACTCCGTCTCAAAAAAAAAAAAAAAAAAAAAGCACTTTTGCTGTAAAGTAGCACTGTCTCATATAGTAGTTACCAGTTGCCTGAAACTATTTAAATTAGTGAAATTAAATAAAATTTAAAATTCAGTTCTTAAATCTCACTAGCCACATTTCACATGCTTAGTAGCCACATGTAGCTACTGACTATCTTATTGGACAGGGCAAATATGGGACATTTCCATCATAGTAAAAGCTCTATTGAACAATGCTGATTCAGGCAATAACTGCATCGATTCTACCAAGTTCACAAGTTCTGAGTCCCTAGGTACTGCAGTTTCAGTATTTGCTGATTGTGAAGTTTGACTCACACTAGTATGATCCAAGTGAGGTTTGCCAAGGTCAGTGGACAAGGTTTTTTGGAGCGTACACTGAGCTCAGCACATGGTAAGCATTTAATATTTGCTGAAAGAACAAATGAATAGCATAATAATATCTGTACTTCAGTCTCTGCCTTGATACTTTCAGATATTAGCTCATGGAAAGCAATGGTTAACTTTTCTTCAAGGGAGATTTTTTATTTTTATTTTTGAGAGGGAGTCTCGCTCTGTTGCCCAGGCTGGAGTGCAATGGCACGATCTCAGCTCACTGCAACCTCCGCCTCCTGGGTTCAAGCGATTCTCCTGCCTCAGCTTCCCAAGTAGCTGGGATTACAGGCACCTGCCACCATGCCCAGCTAATTTTTGTATTTTTAGTAAAGACAGGGCTTCACCGTGATGGCCAGGCTGGTCTCGAACTCCACTAACCTCAGGTTATCCGCCCGCCTTGGGCTCCCAAAGTGCTGGGATTACAGGCGTGAGCCACGGCACCCGGCCAAGGGAGATTTTTATAGAGAGAAATAAGCATCAGTAGGTGGGGAAGGCGGCTCTCAGACCTTTTGTAGCCACTAGAAATGAATCGGCAAAACATCAAAATCTGCCCAAAAGGAACTCTGATATTCAAACAAAGTTTCAGACTCAAGAAATATCTTGCTTCTTGAAACACTCACTACTTGCACCTTGTAGGGACATGAAGGCAGAGCCAAAGGAGACACTCTGGAAGATCACAAAGCCTGCTGTCAATTTCTCAGCATTTTTCCAATATAACTTTGCCAGAAAATAATACAGTCACAAAGACAGCAACCATCTAATGGCATCGTCTGTGCCATCACTCTTAAACCTAAATTTCCCCTCTCCCAGTGTCCTATGACTCAATCTAAAACTGTGCCTATCAAATAACTTCTTGGAAAGTACATTTTTGAAAATCTACATTCAAAAAAGCATGTAAGTTTCCATATACAGAGAAAAGCAGTTCCACTGGCCCTTAACCAGTAATCTCCTAGAGGCCAAACAAAAGAAGCTATAGCTGCTTCCATTTCAATTTTCTACTTCTCTTGTCCACAGACCAAATAGGCATAAGAAAACCAAGCTGCTCCATTTCTATAATTCACTTTTTCTTAGCAAAGGTCTGAGAACAGAAGGCCAGGGAAACAGGGAGCAGCTGCCGCCTGATCTTATGAATGCCCTGGGCTCATTCCCCATCCTCCTCCTTATTGTTTCAAGCTCCTTTTCTCAACAACCTCTAAGCCCCAGCTCATGGGAAGAAATAACAAGGAAAAGCAGTCTTCTCTGTGTCAACACCCACTGTGGTTGAAGCCTCGAGATCACTTCTCTAAGGTGATGCAATTAGAAATTAAAATAGGTGAGCCTTACGTTCCATTTTAATTTGTTGATCTGCTTTATTGTGAATTCCAGTTAATGACATATAACTACGTGGAACTCCTCACATGTGGTCCTATAGCGATCCTTTTAGACACCCCAGGGGTTTTGTTGTTGTTGTTGTTTAATTACACCATTTCTATCTCTTGAGCCAAACAACAAATCTGGTCCCACTATGAAGCCAACAAATGTATAAAATAATGGTTGATGATGAATTAGTCATCCAATATTCAGATTCCAAGACTCAAAGAATCTAAATATTAGAGCCAAAGAGCTCAGTTTCTGCAACACACAGTGCTAACTTTCAGACATAAAAACAGAACAGTGTTAAGAAACTTGGACGACCTGAGTTTAAAGTCTCAGCTCTGCCAGTTACTCACTGTGGGATCTTGAGTAGGTTAACCTCTCCCGACTTCAGAATGGAGATAATGACAGTACTGACCTCATGGGCTGTCATGGGGACTAAGGGAGACAACCCAAGTAAGAACTCAATAAATATTAGCTGTGATTGTAAAAATGCCTCATGCCTGGAAAATATCACTTAAAACAAGCGTCTTCCAAAAGTTAGGACTTGGCCGGGCATGGTGGCTCATGCCTGTAATCCCAGCACTTTGGGAGGCCAAGGAAGGCAGATCACCTGAGCTCAGGAGTTCGAGACCAGCCTGGGCAACATGATGAAACCCCGTCTCTACTAAAAATACAAACATTAAGCTGGGCACGGTAGCGTGTATCTGTGGTCCCAGCCACTCAGGAGGCTGAGACCAGAGAAGCGTTTGAGCCTGAGAGGCAGAGGTTGCAGTGAGCTGAGATCGCACCGTTGCACTCCAGCCTCCGTGACAGAGTGAGATCTTGTGTCAACAACAACAACAAACAAAATCAGGACTTAACAGGAAACTTAAAAGAAAAGGCTGCTTTCTCAGAAGATCCACATGAAAATACTATGTAAGAAAAGAACACCAGCCTAGGTCAAAATGTTAATTTTCCCAGTTATCCTAAATCCCTAACTCCAATAATAATCTTTTAAAAATGTCCTTCAACATGTATAAATTATTCTGATTCATCTCACTGATGTATACTCAGAGGAAAGGGAATTTCAAACTGTATGGCTGTTTGCTGCAAAGTAAGCCTCAAGGAGTGAATGGTCTTCCATGGCCACAGCCTGGCTCGGACATGCAGGAAGGGGAGAAGAGCGGGCGGATCCCTCACACCACAGGTGTCACCAAGAGAGAAAATGCTCTGCCACCTCTGTGCCCTGAAGTGTCAACAAAGTCCCTGCCCACTAGGCACCAACTGGGCCCAAGTTTGTTGACCTTCTGGGTGCAGTGAAAAACATTTCTTTTGGTAGGGCAAACAAGCACTGCAGGGACATGTGCTTTTTTTATATAAATAAGATAGCACAAGCAAAGATTCATTATTAATGTTATGAGTTATGCCTTATTTTCAAATGCGGCATGGACATTTGGTAATTTGGAATTAAGAATAACTTGTTAACTACATGCTGCAAATTATCCTTTTTCTCCATTGTAAATTGCAACGGTCACTACAACACTACTTAATTTGGAGCTTGTGAAAAATGTCCTTGAAAGATGGTCAAAGTAATTCAGAAACACTCTTTGGAAAAATAATGCCACCACTTAAATTCTTTCCAGCAAATCTCTAAGTCTGCATACAACATCACAAACAACACAAGCTGTCAAGATACGGGCACTCCGAACAAACGCTCTGGAGAATTTCACATGGATCCTGTACTCTCCCAAATGAAAGCCAGGCTGGTTTAACTGTAAAAGAACTAGGAAGAACTGAGAGGCAATATTCAAAGTGAAAACACCTCCACCTTAGCAAAGGGAAGTCAAGGACCTCTGTGCTTGGCCCAGATGGTCCGGGAAGAACCCCTAAATGGTGAGAATCACAACAGCAGTAATTCAAGGTCAGACTAGACCCCCAGCCTCCTATAAGCCTGATTCACATACTAAACTCCACAGATTTTGGTCACCAGATTATTTTTTTACAGTCTGACTCAACCTCAGTCATGTCAGAATTCATTTCCAAAAATTGGAAACGATCACTATCCAAAACTCACCTCCCCCAATCCAACCCAAACCCAAAGACATGCTCTTTTCGTAATGTCCAAATGACGTTACCCCATGTAAACCTCAAACAAACCAGTCTTGAAGCCAAAGCAGATACACATTTTAATATTCGCATGGTTTTGCCTCAGCATCTCTTAACCAAGACTGCAATTAACCCATCACCACATTGGTGTCTTAGTTTTTGAATAATGCATGACACATCACTCCTGAATTTCTATAAAAGAAAAAAAAAATCACCTCCAAAAGTAGTAGTACCATGGACATGTTTTTTTCAATGTAATGCCATGCTAAATTCCACTAAAATAATTTTCCATCGGGGTTGGCAAACAAGTATGTAAATATCAAGATTTTAGAAAGAGGGCAGAGCCATTGATAGAAAGTACCTCTAAATTTTTCTTTTTCAATGAGCTAATTTCATCATATTTCATTTTTTTATTTCCAAATCCCCAAGATTTACTAGCCTTTAAGAATTTCCAAGATTACCAAATTTTTTAAATTGCTAGCATCTAATTAAAAGCAGAATTCAATTGCTTAAGTGCAATGTACATAATAAGGTATATATTATTCTTTGGTCACAAATGAAATGAACAGTGTCAACAAAACTTTTTTTTAAAGAAAACACACATTAAGATTGGCAAATCAAGCTTCTTATGCTCACATTAAAAAAAAAAATTCAACCATGGAATTTTGCCTTAATAAGGTTATTTTAGCTTTGTAGTTGTAATCACTCTCTCACATTCAATGGCCAGGATAAGAGTGCTGATCCATTCACAGAACACACAAACAGATATTTAGAATGTGAAATTAAGGGTACATCACTGAATAAGTAATACATAAAACGTGTCTAGGCGTAGAAACATCAAATGGTAGGGCTAGAAGGCTCTGAAAGAGCATCTACCTAATCCCCTCACCCTTCCAGGAAACTGTAACGACAGAGGTTAAATAATTTGCCCAAGACTGTGGCAAAAACGCACCCAGTCAGTGGCAAAGCCTCTAAGCTAGGTGTCCTACCTACTGATCCAAGTCTCTTCCTTGATACCACTCTACTCCTGTTGGTACAAACAGCTTCTATTAATGAAATGTCTAACAAGACAAATCACTTGTGGATGGATATAAAAAAGTTGTGGAAGGACATCCAGTCAGCCACTAAAAACTGGTTGAAAAGGTGCTAATTTATTCTGCATTTGCTTTACTGGTGATGTTAAGCATGTTGCACTTTCAACTGCTGAAGAGGAATTTCATGACTTTTTTAAAAGAAAATCTCTCGGTTTGTAAATACTCTCAGAAAAGAAAGGATCATTTCTTGCAAAAGGGTAGAAAGTGAATTTCCTTTCCTTCAGCAGGGAACATCCTTTCCCTCACATCTCACAAAAATCCAACCAACCCCTCCCTTTCAAGGTCCAGCATAACTGCCAGCTTCTCTCTGAGAACTTCCAAGCCCGGAGGCCAGAAGCTTCCTCTGAGATCCTCCATGGTAGCCTACGCATAAGTCTCTCCTAGGCAAGCTCTCAAGCACGCTCCTTGAAAGCAGAAATCCTATCCTGCTCACCTGGTTACCGGGCTTTGCAAAATCCTTTGCACATACTCAATTACAACGAATGCATTGAGGCATTTGTCGCCAGAATCCCACTTACAGTAATTTTCCAGATCTCCGTCTTCCCTACACCAACACCTGGACCCACTCAAGAGTTATTCTGGAGCGGAAATCCTGGATCCCACTGTCGGGAGAACCAGTGTCTAGAAAATACAATCGTGGTGCCCATTCCATTCTCTGCCTAGTGGGCGTTTAACATCCTTTGACATAGAGGGGAATGGCAAAACGAAACATTTATTATTTAGATCACCAACAACATTCTAAACCCACGTTCTCTAATAGGTGTTAATGTGTTTAAAAAAAAAATCAGAACATCTTTCGCCAGAACTGAAAGCTGAAAACAGCGGATAAAGTTAAATGCATGTAAAACAGAATGACTTAAACATCTGTAAAAGCTCCTGGGAATTGCACCGAATAATCTTCCCTTGTCTGTTTGCTCGCTCAATTCAAGTTTGTTTAGTTTAGGTTTTGTTTTCTCGTGTGTGTTTGTTTGTTTTTTTTTTTGTTTGTTTTTTGTTTTTTGTTTTTTGTTTTTTTTTTTCTGACACAAACGTGATAGTCCCTAAATACAAGCTGACTGGGCAGAGGAAGATCGACATATGAGGTCCTCTTTCATGTTGCCTTCTTTTGATAGCTTTTCTCCCACGTCTGAGGTTTTCAAAGCAGAGGGATGAACTAAAACCCCTAAATCTTAAGACCACAAAGTTGACCCTGCTGGGCTCCTAACAAACACAAAGCAAGCAAGCGCGAAGAGGAAAATCGTACCCAGCACCTATCGAGACAGCAGACACCCAGGTGGCCCCGGGATCCTGGGGGACAGAGCGGCGACAAAGCAACACAAACCCCACGTCGGACAGCGGAGCCGCGTACGCCCCCCGCGCCCGCGCCCCGGCCCCGGAGCTCACCGCGGCGCTCCTTCCTTCCATCTTCCATCGCCCGCCCGCCTGCGCGCCGAAACCGCCGCCGGGCGCTCTGGGGCCGCAGCCTCAGGGCGCGAGTGCCGGCGGCCAGCGCCGCGTGCTCTTTGTTGGGCTCCCGGGACGGCCGAGCGGCGGCAGCCCGCGCGCACCCTGGCGGAGGCTGGCGAGGCTGCGAGCCCGCGGCGGTCGCCCGCCCGGCCCCCAGTAACGTCAAAGCTAAGGCGGCGCGGGCGGGGCCGGTGGTGGCGGGCCCGGGGGGGCGGAGGGCGGAGGGCGGAGAGGCGGGGCCGGCGCCTCGGGGAGGGGGAGGGGGCAGGGCCTCCGGGGCGGAGGCGGTGTCTCCAGGGTAGGGCGGAGCCTCCGGGGGAGGCTGGAGGCGACCCCGACCCTCGCAGTGCAGCCCTGGATCGGCCTGGACCCTCCGCTGCCTCCCGCAGCCGCGCGCCCGCCCTGGGCCCGGCCTCCACCCTGCGAGCGGAAACCTGCCTGTTGCTTTGTCTTCTTCCTTCACAGTTTTCCCACCCTGAGAAAAGTGAGAGGTGCTTTCCCTGGTGTTTCCTCTCAGGAAGGGCCGTGTGACTGGAGCCGCGAGTTGGGCGCCGTCTCGCCGGGGCCCTGGAGGTACGCGGGCTTCGGGACACGCACCTAGGCGTCCCTCGGGGTCCCGGCCTCTCTGACCCGGCTCCCCCGGCACCGAGCCTCGGCCGGAGCCTTTAGTCTCGGGGACCTGTCGAGCCCTGAAAGGTCCATTTCCCCCTGAGGCGAGTCCCCCCAGGCGCCCCACAGCCCGGCCTCGGGACTGTCCCCACCGACAGTGCGTGCGCTGGGAGAGGTCACTTAAAACTACATTTTCGATCATTAGTGCCGCGGACCCGCACCTTTTTTCCTCCGTCCTTTGATCTGGGCCACAGAGGCAAGGGCTGGAACGGCGCCCTCCCCTGGTAGAGGGACGGAGAGACCTCAAATCCGCCCTCTTTACCTCCTGGGAGGTCCGTTCAGTGGATCCAAGCACCTGGAGGCGGAAACTGTGTGGCCGGCTACAGGGTGGTCCCGTGTATGTGTTACCGCCTTATTGTTCCAAAGAACAGTCTTTTTCAAGTGACAGGTAGAAGATGCCCCAATAACAAGAAGTGACTGACTTGGCCAAGCTTAGAGATGGGAGTGGAGTCAGGTTCCCTGGTGACCCCACGATCCCACCCACCACGTCAGCATGGGCTGCCCAGTGAGCATAGCTGAGATGCACCAAGGCCACGAGTCACCCACTTTGCCTTGGCTGCCCCATCTGAATCTATCAAAGGCAGCCCTGGACACCCACCAGAGGAACCAGCATGAGGGAGTATATGCATTTATACAAATTCACTCCAACTTCAGAAACACGTCCACAGCTCGTGCTCCCCCTGCCAGAGCAGCAGTGTGAGCAGATGTGTAGGTTTGGAAGCACCCCAGTCACTTGGGCATTGATATGGTTTGGCTGTGTCCCCACCCAAATCTCATCTTGAATTGTAACTCCCACAGTCGCCAGTTGTGTGGGAGGAACCCTGTGGGAGGTGATTGGATTATGGGGGCGGGTCTTTCCTGGGCTCTTCTCGTGATAGTGAATGAGTCTCACGAGATCTGAAGATTTTAAAAATGGGAGAGCTTGCTCCACAAGCTCTCTCTTTGCCTACTGCCATCCCCGTAGGATGTGACTTGCTCCTTCTTGTCTTACGCCATGATTGTGAGACCTCCCAACCATGTGGAACTGTAAGTCCAATAAACCTCTTTCATTTGAAGATTGCCCAGTCTCTGGTATGTCTTTATCAGCAGTGTGAAAATGGACTAATACAGGCATATTTCTCGTTTGTGATCTCCCTTTACCCTTGCGTACATACCCTACAGACAGTCCCGGTGTGCCTATTCCCAGTCAACTCCTGCCTTCCTTGAACCTTGGGGTCTGATGGTTTTGTTGGCAAAGCATCAAAAGTAAGACCGAGTACAGAATGTAGTTGCTACCCTGCGGCTTGACCACTGGCCTAATGGCCTTTACCTGGGAAATTAACCAACTCATAAACAAAAAAAAAATAACTAATCATATAGGAGGCAGGGTGGACATAGATTTACGTGATATTTCTAGTTAAGGAACTTGGGCATAGACATCTATAATCTGAGCCTCTGTTTCCTCATTTATAAAATTGGGTTGATAATGCCTTACAGAAGTGTTATTAGCATGATAAATTATAGAAAGCTCCTGGCTTATAGTGAATGTTCAATAAAGGAGCATTTCAACAGCTAAGCCACAGAAATGTGTTTCCCATTTTCATTGCAAAGGGAATTTTTAATTGGTTTTATCCCTGAAGCCAAAATATTTTAAAATTGTACTTATAAAGCTGATCACATGTATTAAATAATCATTCATTCGTCCTGTTATAAATAAAGGTAAAATGGTTAGGGGTTCTGATCATCATAAATTAGCCAGTGTTACCACTACTAAGGCAATGAAGCCTAAAGCAAATCAAATAAACATTGACATTTCGTTTTGCCAGCATGTATTTTGTGTGTAAATATTTTGTTAGGCTTTTGGAAATATTAAAAATGAAGTAAGAATCCCCATTTCTGCTACCATAGCCCCCAGTGTTCAAGTTCAGTGTGAGAATACACAAGCTCCCGCCTTGGTAAAAAGAGAAAGGAGGCACACAGACCACCTAGGCATGGGCTAGTGTATATTTACCCAATAACATATTTCTCCCCCACCTCTTCCCATGAGCCCTAATGTATATGGTGTGGAGCCCTAATGTATATGGTGTGGAAAGAAAGACTATATAGTAGGCAAGACAGGTCAATACTTCAGGTCAAAAGAAGAAATGAAAAGGAAGATGAAATTCCATCATGTATTATTCATGCATACAGTTAATCCTTCTTATTTCTGAAGTTCACTGAAAAGCCCAGATTATGGAATATTTATTTTTTTAGTACAACGTGAATGTTTCTTTAGAATGACAAAAATCTCAAATACAAATTTCTAAGAGTTGACAAATCCCACAAACATTACCAAATCCAGAAAAATCACAATAGTTTTATCTACTGCCCTCATAATATTTTCTATTATTAAACTTCCTAAAACACTTCAGTAATATTTGTCTTCACCTGTTTTCTGCTGCTATAAGAGAATACCACAGACTAGGAAATTAATAAAGAAAAGAAATGAATCTCTCACAGTTCTGGAGGCTGGAAGTCCAAGAGCACAGCAACAGCACATGGCGAGGGTGGTTCCATGGTGGAAAGCATCACATAGCAACCAAGCACAAGAGACGGGAAGCAAATGGGGTCCAGACTTATCCTTTTGTCAAAAGCCTGTTCTCTGGATAACTAACTTACTCTCTCAATAACAGCATTCATGAGAGCAGAGCCCTTATGACCCAATCAGCTGTTACTCCTGTTACAGTGGCAATTAAATTTCAACATGAATGTTGGCAGGGACATTCAAGCTATAGCTATACTTTTTCTTCAAGTGTTTTGGCTACATACTCTTTATTTATTTATTTATTTATTTTTGAGACAGTATCTCACTCCATTGCCCAGGCTGGAGTACAGTGGTGCAATCACAGCTCAATGCAGCCTCTATCTCCCAGACTCAAGTAATTCGCCCACCTCAGCCACCCAAGTAGCTGGGACTACAAGCACCACCACCAGTCCTGGCTAACTTTTCATTTATTTATTGTAGAGATGGGGTCTCCCTATATGGCTAGGCTAGTGTCCAACTCCTGGGCTCAAACAGTCCTTCTGCCTCAGCCTCCCAAAGTGCTGGGATTACAGGCAGGAGCCACCATGCCCAGCTTAGCTACATACTCTTGATCATCTCATTGGAAAGGTTTTTTTTAAACAGCTTTATCAAGATCCAATTCACATACTACAAACTCACCCATTTAAAGGGTACAAATCAATGTGTTTTAGCACATTCACATCACAGAGTTGTGCAATCATCACCAGAGTCAATTCTGGAAATTTTTCATCATCCCCTAAAAAACCTATCCCCATTGGCATTCGCTCCTCTTTTCCCTCCAAACCCCTCAGTCCCTGGCAAACACTAATTTACTTTCTGTTTCTACAGATTTGCCTATTCTGGACATTTCATATAAATGGAATCATAAAATATGTGGTCTTTGTGACTGACTTCTTGCACTTATCATGTTTTCAATGCTTATCCATATTGTAGCGTATATCAGAACTTCATTTTTTATTGCTAAATAATATTGCATTGTTTGGATAGGCCACATTTTATTGGTCCCTTTATGAGTTGATAGACATTTCAGTTGTTTCTACTTTTTGGCTGTTAGGAATAACACTACTACAGAAATTTATGTACAAGTTTTCATGTAGATGTTATGTTTCCATTTCTCTTTTCAATTCTACCTAGAGTAGAATTTGTGGGTTATATCATAACTGTATGTTTAACTTTACTTCCAAACTGTTTTCCACACTGGCTGCACCACCACACATTCCTACCAGCAATGTATGAAGGTTCTAATTTCTCCACATCCTCACCCACACTGATTATTGTTTTTGTGTTTGATTACAGCCAGCTTAGTGGGTGTGAAGTGGTAGATTGATTTTGTAACATTTTCTATGGGTTGAATAGATAGCCCAGTCTTTTCTCTAGCATGGTTGATCACAATTTTGTTACTGACATTTCAGAAAAGTCCCATCACATTTATTACTGATAATAACATCTGCATTTTTAATATGTTTTCAAATTTTAGAAGACCTCTCAAGTTTCTTTCACATATAACTGTAGGATTTCAGTGCATTTCAAGTTTCTTCATGCAATGATTAATATTAAATGCTCTTTTTAAAAAAAAAATGAGGCATAAGGGATCTTTCTAAGATGATACAAGTGTTCTATTTGGGTGATGTTACATTTGTCAAAACTCATAGAATTTTACACTTAAAACCTGTGCATTGCTCGTATATAAATTTTACCTCAGTAAAAGAAAAAACCTAAAGTTGTGAATCAAGAGAAATGTTCCAATAGTCAATTCATTGTTTTAGACTGAAAGCTTAAGAGATACGTAAATGTGTGTGTGCATGAAAGCATGCAGGCACTAATAAATCTGAAGCTGAGAACATCTTGCAAGAGGTAGAAGTGGAGAGCCACTTGGAATTTGGGGATTAAAGATAGAGGTGTTGATCCAAAACCAGAGAAAATACATTTTCTTGAATCAAGTGTGTCTGAACATCTAAAACTTGACTACCCAAGTCTATCCTCATGAGAGTCAGAAGATAAGTTTCTTTTCTCTTTTGAGACAGAGTCTTGCTCTGTCGCCCAGGCTGGAGTGCAGTGGCTTAATCTCGGCTCACTGCAGCTTCCGCCTCCCAGGTTCAAGCAGTTCTCCTGCCTCAGCCTCCTGAGTAGCTGGGACTACAGGCGCACACCACCACACCAGGCTAACTTTGGTATTTTTAGTAGAGATGGCGTTTCACCACGTTGGCCAGGATAGTCTTGATCTCCTGACCTCATGATCTGCCCACTTCGGCCTCCCAAAACACTGGGATTACAAGCGTGAGCCACTGCGCCCAGCCAGAAGATAAGTTTCTTATTCCCGGTGAAAGCCTAGGGAATTTACTTAGCTCTGGAAATAAATGCCCAGCAAAAAAAACAGAGATGGAAGGAATCATGAAAACAGATGAGTTCCCCAGGCTTCAGGTTAATGCTTTAAACTTAAAACTCATCAACTCATTTTTTTAAAATCTCTAATATGAGTTTTGCCATTTCACAGATGTGAGTCATTTCACGTCAAAAAAGAAAAAAACTAAGTATTTTTCCATTGTGATCTATGGCTCACTCCTCTTTATTATCAATTCCCAAACAATCCAAGAGTCTTAAAATATGCATTTAAAGAAAAGGGTTTTTATTTTAAATACATAAGCAACTCTAACCTCTACAGTATTTTCAATAAGCGGGCTGCCTACAACTGCTTAAGTGCACAGATAGGATGCCTTGTAAATCATATAATAACTGCATACAAACCACTGATATATTAGAATAGAGAACATAAGTGCCGGTCTTATTTATTTGTTGTTGTATTCCTAGCTTCCAGAACTGTGCCTGGTCTGTAGTCGAGGCTCAACAAATAATTTTTGGAATAAAATTAGCCACTACCCAAGGCAGAAATAGTCAACATACCTAAAATCATGATGTGCTTGGATTTCAAAAGCTCAAGATGAAGCTGAGAGAATATGTCTGACACAAAATTCACCATGGCATTTGCCTGGTGGGACTCGACGGAATACTGAGTATATGCTGGGTGGATGAGAGGGATGGGAGACAAGAAGGACAGAGAAGAAAGGTGGTTCATGTGCTTAGCAGATGGAAGAGAATGGAGAAAAGAGGAAAACTAAGGAGGGAGTGTAGTAAGTGCACAAGAAATGTTAGACCAGAGGGTGGTCCATGGCATAAGGTAGACTCAGCTCACCTTACCCCCAAGACCCAAATAACTTAGGTTAAGTCTCTATAATAAAGGTTCAGTTTATTTTTTATTATCCTTCTTATGGGTAGTTATTCTTTCATTCATTCATGTGACAAATATTTTTCCAACATCTACCATGTGCTACGAATAGTTTACTGACTCCAGCGGAACACAAAGCACCCCTTCCCTCATGGAGCTTGGGCAGACAGAAAATAAGCAAGATAAGTAAATATATATGATGTTATATGGTGCTGAGTGTCTTGGAGAAAAACAAAACAAGGAAAGGGATAAGCCATAAGGAGTATAGCATCAGGAGAGTAGATGGTTGCAAAGGATATTGAGAGAAGGCTTCACTGAGACGTGAAATTTGAGTAAACACCTAAAGGAGGTGAGGGGGGAAGCCATGCAAATATGTAACTATAAGTGCAAAGTCCCTGAGGTCTTGCCTGGTGTGTTTTGAGCACAGCAAGGGGTCAGTGTGCCTAGGGCTGAGTGAGCCAGGTGAAAGGTAGTCAGAGATGTCGTAAGTGGGACCTTATAGGTTGTCGTAAGGATCCTTAACTGCCCTTGGTAGATTTTGAGCAGAGGGGTAGGATGATTGACTTACATTTTGCCAGAATCACCCTTTATTATGTGTTGGAAGCAAGGAGGTGAATAAGGAGGCTACACAATCCAAGCAGGAGATGATGGTGGTGGCAAAGAAAGAGGTAAGAAATGTTGAGATTCTGGTCATAATTTGAAGACTGAGCTGACAGAATTTGCTGAAGGGAGAATGTACATTATAAAACAGAGTCAAAGATGACTCAAGGGTTTGGGACTGAACTATCAGAAAAATGGAGTTGCATTAACTAACTGGGGAAGACTGTGGAAGTAACAAGATTTAGGATGGGAGATCAGACTCTAATTTTTGGACATGTTATGTTAGAGTTAACTTTTCGACATTCAGCAAAGGAGTGCCAGGCAAGCCACTGGATATACAAAACCAGACTTCAGGGGACAGGTAGGAGTGGGAGCTGTAACAGAGAAGATATTTACATCTGTGAAACTGAATGAGATCACCAAAGGAGTGGATGACAGAAAAGAGGAGAGCCTAATGCACTCCAGTGCTAAGAAATTAGGGAGATGAGTAAGAACATGCAGAGGAATCTGAAACGAGCAGTCAGTGAAGTAGGAGGAAAATGAAAGAATGTTCCTTAATGGAATATTTTCAGATTATTTTTACATGAAACCTTTTCCTTTCTACAGTTTTCAATCAGCAGTGTCTGCATTCTGCTCTCTCCCTACCTCCTGCAATCATCACTTCTCTTTTTATCAAAACTGTTCTATTATTTTCAGGAAGAATGAAAGAGATAGTGCTATATGCCTGTAATTCTAGCAATTTCAGGTCGTCTCAAGCTATGTTTTATGCCCAACCCAGTGTTACTAATACTCCCGATTTTTTTTTTTTTTTTTGCATAAATAGTTACTTCTGGAATTAACTAAAAAGACAGATTTGGTTAATATACAGGTTTCCAAGCTGACAGAAATTAACTTATATTTTATTTGTTTTTTTTTTTTGTTACAAAAAACAAAAACATAGCTTCTTGGAATTGTAAAGAGAAAATCTAATGAAATCCACGTAAGTATCATAACCAGGATTTTGAATAAGTTCCATTCCTGGTTGACCAAAAGTGTCTGCTGTGATCTTTTTATTCAGTGGCAGAAACTTTCCCCTGACATTATGTGAAAACTTTGCAGGCCCAGTTATTCAGATCACTTGTAGGTTCTCTGAGCATAGTGTCAACTCAGTAATTAAACTATGCAGTCCTTAGTCTCAACTTGACTTAGCATTAAATTTTCTCTTCTGCTTCAACTGGAAGAGTGCAATGTGAAAGAGAGGGTGGGTAATACATTAATCTATTTTTGTTACTGTAAAGGAATACCTGAGACTAGTTACTTTATAAAGAAAAGAGGTTTAATTGGCTCAAGGTTCTGCAAGCTATACAAGCATGGCACCAACATCTGCTCAGCTTCTGGTGAGACTCAGGAAGCTTATAATTATGGCAGAAGGTGAAGCAGGGGCAGGCATGTCACATTGTGAGAGCAAGAGAAGGAGAAGGGTCGGGGGGAGGTGCCACACTTTTTAAAACAACCAGATCTCATGTAAACTCAGAGTGAGAACTCACTTATCACGAAGAGGATAGTGCTAAGCCATCCATGAGGGATCTGCCCCCATGGTTCAGTCACCTCCCACCAGGCCACATCTCTGACACTGGGAATCACATTTCAACATGAGATTTGGAGGGGACAAACATTCAAACCATGTTAAGTGGGGGTCCTCTATTCCTGTTCCTCAGTCTTGTGTACCCACTGGAACATTTCTTCCTGCTGAGCCTTTCCCTCTCCCACCCACCCTACTGGGTGGACCCCAAGAAGATAGACTCTATGCCGACTCTATTGCACGTGGCCCACATCTGGTCCACAAGAAACACTCACACATGCCCCTTGCCTCAGCCACTCTGGGAGTGTGGGCTGATCCCAACCACAGAGCAAGGGCTTCCCTAGTCCTTCTCCCAAAGTGGTTGGTCAACCCTCTCTCACTCTAGGTTTCATGGGAAGAAGCAGTCTCCATTGGCTTTATGGAGCATGAATGAGGCTACCATCTTCAGTGTTTTCCAGTTACCAGGAACCATTTGGGATTTCTCCAAAATGTCTCTTCGAACTCCTTTTACTAGGCTTGGGGCTAGAGAGTAGCACCCAGCTCTCCTCCAATGGAGAGCAGAGTCAGGCAACAGCTCTCATCACCATCTCCTCATGTTCTCCTCTTATTAGCACTTATTTTTATAGTTTTGATCTGACTGATAAGGGATCCAAGATTGTGGAACAAAGTCTCAAGACTATTTTTTTTTTTAATCTGTACATGGGGTAGATGTTGTCCCAAATCCACCTGGACATACTTTGCTGTGTATTATATTGTCACATCAGTAGCACCCAAGACAGAAGGGGTCCCACTCTACCATCTTCTCATACTTCTTAGCTTGAAAGACTCACAGCATTTTGTTTACTCACTATAGATATATGTGCACATAGGATATCAAGTTAATCACCTCCATCATAGAGTCTTATATTTGAAGGTAATGATTCTGAAAGATTGAAGAGATGTCCTTTGTGGATAGATATTGCTGAAAACAATCCTCCATCCACATCTAGCTCAATCATTTACAAACACATTGTGAATACTGAGGCACTTTGTATTTCCTATTTCTCACAGCTGTGCTGTCCAATTCCATAGCTAGTAGACTAGGTGGCCATTTAAATTTAAAGGGATTAAAAGAAAATTAAACTGAGAATTCATTTCTCAGTGTCACTAGCCATATTTCAAGTGTTCAGTAGCCATAAGTGGTTAGTGGTGGCTATATTTATATATTTATTTATTTATTTATTATTTCTTTAGAGACAAGGTCTTGCTCTGTCACCCAGGCTGTAGTGCAGTGGTGCAGTCATAGCTCACTACAGCCTCAACTTCCTATGGACTCAAGCGGTCCTCCCACCTCAGCCTCCTGAGTAGCTGGAGACTACAGACATGCATTACCACACCCCACTATATTTTTTTAAAATTTTTTTGTAGATAAACGTCTCACTATGCTGCCCAGGCTGGTCTGGAACTCCTGGCCTCAAGTGATCCTCCGGTCTCAGCCTCCCAAAGTGTTAGGATTCCAGGTGTGAGCCATTGAGAATGGCTACTATATTTAGACAGTGCAGCTCTAGAACGTTTCCATGAACACAAAGAATTCTATTGACAGCACTGCTTCATGGTTTTTGGCACATGGAATACACCGGATAAAAGGCAAATGGAAGTTTGGTCCCAAGGTATCACATGATTGCACGGATTTATTTTTCTGTGAGTGTAAAGCTTTTTACAGCGCTATGTACTGTACTGTACTGATTTGACCATTAAAAACAAAAACCAAACCTTTTCCTAAGTACATAGCTGCAGCTGCTTTTCTGGTTCCTGCTTGAAAACTTATCATCTTCCTACTCTATCACAAAATGCCTTACTATCAAAATAATTCCTGTAAATATTTGAGGAGAAAGTCCCTATTTCCCTCAGAGCACAAATAAATCACTTTTTCAGAATTATTCCAAGAATGAAAAGAAATGTTTTCAAAATCAATATTTCTATCGAAGGGGGTTTCCACAGAAAACATTCCTTTGCTGAACTAAGCATTTCACTTACAATCTTTTTTCCCCAGGATACGTTATTTCACGTATAACCTGTGGAAATTACCTATGCTTGCATGTTTTTAGATTGTTAAAGTACCCTGGAATGTCTCCAAGAGGACAACAGGGCTTAGAGACACCGCTGCTCTGCAGGGAGTGATGAAGGGAGACAATGAAGACCATTCCAGGGACCTCTGGAATGTTGAATCAGAGTCAGAAGACAGAAAGGGTCCCACTAACTCATTGTCTAACTGTGTGGGATAATACAAAATATATTTGGTCTTTGTCCTGGTTTCTAAAACCCTTGGAATTTCCTGAGCCCTTTGTTATTCATAAAGAAGCCACTTATGATGACACCTGAGCTTCTGTTAATGAGGTGACTTAGGATGGAGCCCCTAGACAGCCTGAGGATGGAGGTGGTTATCAGAAAGACTACATGATTAGAGGGGTGGAACTTTCAGCCCTACAGCCAACCTCCAGGAATGGGAGAGAGGGTCTGGAGATTAAGCTCTATAGAAGGTCTTGAACCGGGAGACTTATGGGCTTAGGAGTTGATGAATTCATTGAGGTGCTGAGAGAGTGGTGTGCCCAGAGAGGGCATGAAAACTCTGAACTATCCCTAATTCCCTGTCCTATGCATTCGTTTCATTTGGCTGTTCCCAAGTTGTAGCTTTTGTAATAAACCGGTAAACATAAGTAAAGTGTCTGTGAGCCTGAGTTCTGTGAGCTATTCTAGTAAATTATCAATCCTGAGAAAGGGGTCACAGTGAGACAGGATGGTCGTAGGAGAACAGAAAATTCCAAGCAACAGTCTCATCACTAGCAAAAAGGAGCTGTTGAAAGAGCTGCATATGCTAGGGACCAATAAGACCGTGAAAACCAGCATGAGGGCCAAGCTGACTAAGACCAACCAGACTCAACATGGTGCTGGATTTGACATAGGTTTCACCTAGGAACTCATTACACACTCATTAACACCCTAAATCACACACCCACTAGTGCCTTAATAGTTCATGGAACACCCATGTTTGATGTAGACATGGATGACGCCACAGTTCTGAGAAATCTTTACCTTTTTCTAGAAATCTTCACCTTTTTCTAGAAATCTTCATGAATATTCCACCCCTTGGTGAAAGAAACCCATAAAGGTAGAAACTCCAAACCCCACTGGGCATGACTCACTCTCTTGAGTACACACACACACACTCCCCTTTCTTGAGTGTGTCTTTTCACTTTGCCACAAAGCTCCAGACTTTCACTATTTTCTGACTCATCCTTGAGTTTCTTGACGGTGTCCTTGAATTTCTTGACGGTGAATTCCTTGACTTGTCCAGGTCAATGGGAACCTCTGATTTATGGCCACTTGGTCAGAAGTATTGGTGGCAACCCCAGACTTACTGTTGGCATCTGAATGGAGGAAAGTCTTGTGGGATTTTAACTTGTGGGTATGACGCAAACTTCAGGTAGTGCCATAATTTTAGGATTCTCAATTGGCATCTGCAGAGAATTGGACAATACTTGGTGTGGAAAATACTCACACATTTAGTGTCAGAAGTGTAGTGTGAATAGAGAAACCGTTTTCTTTTACCATGGTGTATTAGTCTGTTCTCACACTGCTAATAAAAACATACCTGAGACTGGGTAATTTATAAAGTAAAGAGGTTTAATGGACTCACAGTTCCATGTGGCTGGGGAGACCTCACAATCATGGCAGAAGGTGAAGGAGAAACAAAGTCACGTCTTGCATGGCAGTAGGCAAGAGGGCCGGTGCAGGGGAACTACCCTTTATAAAATCATCAGATATCGTGAGGTTTATTCACTATCATGAAAACTGCAAGGGAAAGACCTGCCCCCATGATTCAATTACCTCCTACCAGGTTCCTCCCACGAAACATGGGAATTATGGGAGCTGCAGTTCAAGATGAGGTTTGAGTGGGGACACAGCCAAACCATATCCCATAGGATTGTCATATTCTTAGGCTTTCATTTCTTTTCTCTGAACGGGAAGGATGGCCTTTTTGACTGCCAAATTCCAACATTCTAGGATTAAAGAGCTTTATTAAAAGCAGTCTTTATCTCCATGATTCTCAGAGGTTTTTTTTTTTTTTTTTGGTAAGTTTTCATTGACAAGGACAAATCACAGAAGCTGACTCTCAATGTTCTGAATTGTGACCCCAAAAAACTCAGAGAAGTTAGAGCTCTCCAGAAGACAGAGACCACATCTTATTTCTATATTTACTTTCAGTCTCCAGCACTGGGTATATTGCCTATCATGTAGGAGGTGATTAATAAATATCCACCAAAGAAGACCAGGTGTGGTGGCTCACGCCTATAATCCCAGCACTCTGGGAGGCTGAGGTGGGAAGATAACTTGAGGCCACGAGTTTGAGACTAGCCTGAGCAACATAGTGAGACCACATCTCTACAAAAAAAATTAAAAAGCCAGGTGTGGTGGCACACACCTAAAGTTGCAGTTACTTGGGAGGCTGAGGTGTGAGGATCGCTTGAGTCCAGGAGTTTGAAGCTGCAGTAAGCCATGATCATATCACTGCACTCTAGCCTGGGCAATAGGGTGAGAGCCTGTCAAAAAACAAAACAAAACAAAACAAAGAAAGGAAAATGTTTACTGAATGAATGAGTGAGTGAATGAATTCTCTCTTCTTATTTTGGGCAAGAATAGTATGTTGTTTAAGAATTCCTTTGATTTCAGTGGCTCTAAAGAGAGAAATGTTATATTGTCAACAAAGTTGGTAAGAGGACTTCAAATAGAATTCTCATCGCACAATACACGCATTATGAACCCTTACATTGGAAAATCTCTGTACGTTTGTTTCTGAAAGGAAGGAAATCTATCAGATCTCTCTCAATTTCCCTATTAAAGACTCTCATTCTGTCAGAACAGAGCTCTCTAAGGAAAAAAAAAAGAAAAAGAAAAAGGCTATCATTCTGGACATAACTGCTGAGTTACCTGCAAGAGGTAACAAATTTCTAGGGCTGAATTCTGACAGAGCAGACCTTTTTGAGCCACTTCACTTTTAAGTTCTGGGAACCCAGCTGTTTGGTTTTTTGATTTGTATTAATCCACAGTCAGAAACCCCAGAGAAAAATTTTCACCTTCAAAATCAGCTTTATTGAAATATAATTTCCATATTTTAAAACTCATTAATTTTGTGTACAATTCAATGAGAGTTGGCAAATGTATAGAGCTGTGTGAGTTCCACCACAATTAGGATATTTCACCCCCTCCTCTCGCTCCCTGCAAAGCTCCACACCCCTATGCCAGCAATCCCATCCCTGTGGATGCTGGAATTACAGCAACGCTGACAGAGTTTTAGTTCTCTTCAGTTTTGTCTTTTTTATAATTCTGTATTAATAGATTCCTATTATATGAGTTCTTTTGTTTCTGCCCTCTTTCATATAGCATAATGCTTTTGAGATTCATCCATGTTTTCATATGGATCTTTAGTTCATTCCTCTTTATTGGGCAGTGTTCCATTGTATGGATACATAATTTGTTTTTCCACTCACCAGTTGATGGACATTTGAGTACTGTCCAGTTCTGGCTGTTGCAAATAAAATGCTATGAACATCTATGTTTAATTTTTCGTGTGCACATGTTTGTTCTTGGATAAATTCCTTGGAGTGATATTGCTGATATTGTCACTGAACATCTATGTTTAATTTTTTGTACGTACATGTTTGTTCTGGGATAAATACCCTAGAGTGATATTACTGGGACATATGGTTAATGAATGTTTAACTTTACTTTTTAAAAAATCTGCCAGTTTTCCAAAGCGGCTATGCTATTAATACTGTGTTGTATTCCCATCTGCAATGTATGAGAGTTCCAGCATTCTATATTGTGGCCAACATTTGGTATTGTCAACTTTTAAAAAACATTTAGCTGTTTGAGTATTTCATTGTAGTTTCTCTGGTATATCTTAATGATAAATGATATTGAGCATCCATCCTTTCATGTACTTATTTTCAATTTGTGTGTCTTCTTTCGTAAAGTGCCTGTTTCAATCTTATGCCTCCTCCCACCCCTCCCCGCTCTTTTTTTTTTTTTTTTTTTCCTGGAGTTGGAAGATTGTGAAGATTGTGTAGATTGTGAAGCCAATCTACCTTTTTTGGAGTTGGAGTCTCTCTCTGTTGTCCAGGCTGGAGTGCAGTGGCATGATCATAGCTCACTGCAGTCTCAAGCTATCACTGGGCTGAAGCAATCTTTCTGCCTTGGCTTCCCGAAGCACTGGGATTATGGATGTGAGCCATTGTGCCCAACTCCCATTTTTTAAGATGCATTTTTTGTACTATTACTGAATTGTAAGAATTCTTTATACATCCTGGATACAATTTATGTATCAGATATGTATTTCGTAAATGTTTTCTCTCTGGCTTTGGCTTACCTTTTAGTTTCTTGAGTGTCTTTGAAGAACAAATGTTTTAAATTTAAATGAGGCCAATCTACCATTTTTGTTTATGGTTTGTGCTGTGTTGTGTCCTGAGATATCTTTACTTAATGTCATGCCACAAAGATTTTCTCCTATGTTTGCTTCTAGAATTGTTACAGTTTTAGCTCTTATGTTTACATTTATGAGCCATTTTGTGTTAATCTTCACATGTACTATGAGTTAAGGATAGAGGCTCCTTTCTTCCCAGATAGATATCCAGTTGTTCTAATTCCATTCTTGAAAAGATTATCCTTTTGCATTTACCTTATTGAAAATCAATTGACCATTATATATGTGAACTACTTTTGAACTCTCTCTTCTACTTCATTGATCTATGTCTCTGTACTTACATTAATGCAAAGTCTTCACTACTAGCTTTATAGTAATATTGAGATCAAGTAGTGTAAGTATCTTAAATTTGTTCTCCCATTAAAAAATTGTTTTGACTCCTCTAGGTTCTTTGTGTATACAAATAAATTGAGAAACAGTCTATTAGTTTCATTAAAAATGTCCAGTACGATGTCAATTGGGACGGCACTGAATCTATAGGTCAGCTTGGAGGGAACTGAAAATCTCAACAATTTGTCTTCTAAAACATGAATACTCTATATCCATTTATTTATATTTGCTATGATTTATTTAAACAATATTCTAGTTTTCATTTTATAGTCCTTGCACATTGTATTTGTCCATTCTCATGCTGCTAATGAAGATATACCCAAGACTGGGTGATGTATAAAGGAAAGAGTTTAATTGAATCACAGTTCAGCATGACTGGGGAGGCCTCAGGAAACTTACAATCATGGCAGAAGGGGAAGCAAACATGTCCTTCTTCACATGATGGCAGCAAGGAGAAGTGCAGAGCAAAAGTGGGAAAAGCCCCTTATAAAACCATCAGATCTCGTGAGAGCTCACTCACTATCATGAGAACAGCATGAGGGTAAACACCTCCATGACTAAATTACTTCCCACTGGGTTCCTCCCACCACAGGGAACTACAATTCAAGATGAGATTTGGGTGGGGACACTGCCAAACCATTTTAAGTTTATACCCAAGTATTTTCATGCTTTTTGATGCTACTGTAAATAGCATTATTTTCTTATTTCAAAATTTTCACTAACAAACAAATTTTATTTTTGTATGTCAATCTTGCATTCTGTGACCTTGCTAAACTCACTTATTATTTCTACTAGTTTTTAAATTAAAATCTTAATAATGATTTTCTACATAGCTGATCATGACATTTGTGAATAAAGAGTTTTATTCTCTGTAAAGAGCCTTTTTGCACTAGTCAAGAATTTTAATGTAATATGGAACAGGAGTGATAAGAATGGACATCCTTGCTTAGTTTCTGATCTTAGGGGAAAAGCATTTAGTCTTTCCCTATGAAGGAGAATGTTAGCTTTGGTACATGCCTTTTGTCAAGTTGAAGAAGTTCCTGTTCATGCCTACTTTGCTGAAAGTTATTCATCATGAATGGGTATTGAATTTTGTCAAATCCTGTTTCTGCACCTTTTGAGATACTCATATGATTTTTCTTTTTTATGCTGCAATTTTGGTGAATTACACTGATTAGTTTTCAAATGTTAAACCAAATTTACATCTTGAGATAAACCCTATTTGATCATAATGTACTACTGTATTAGTCTGCTGATACAGTTCGGATATTTGTCCCCACCCAAATCTCATGTTGAATTGTAATCCCCACCATTGGAGGTGGAGCCTAGTGGGAGGTGTTTGGATCATGGGGTGAATGATCCACAGCTTGGTGCTATCTTTCTGATAGTGTGTTCTCATGAGACTTGGTTACTTAAAAGTGTGTAGCACCTCTGCCCACCACCCTTTCTCTCTAGCTCTTGCTTTCACTATGTGACATGTCCTCTCACCCTTCACCTTCCACCATGATTATAAGCTTCCTGAGGCCTCCAGAAGCCAAGCATCTGGCAGCACCAGCTTCCTGTACAGTCTACAGAACTGTGAACCAATTAAACCTCTTTTTAATTATCATTTATCATTTATGAATTATCATTTATCCTCTCCATCCCCATATCAACTTAATTTCTAACTTTCTACCACTCCATTTCTAGATCATCCAAGGAATTCAACATGGTCTTTGTCACAGCCTTTGAGAGTGATCCTAATTTTGGTTATGAAAAATATACCTGGATAAGCTGCTTTCTCTTTCATGTCCCTCTTCTTCAACTCATTTCTAAACATAACTCCTTGCTATAGAAGATCATAGCAGAAACAGTCCTGTGTGTTTCCCAAACCATCTCAATTTCCTCCTAGGCACAAAGGAAGATTACATTTCCTAGTCTGATTGTATCTATGTAGGGCTATGCTGGCATATGCCAGTTTTGGCAAATGGACTATATACCAGAAGCCACTTCATGCCTAGCACCTACAATCTGCAAGAGAGCCTCTGCATTCTCTTCTCTGTCTGCTCTAGGATTGTCAGTGTCCAGCAAAACCAGGACATTCACCAACATATTCTGTGAAGTAAGCAAGAAATAAATTTCTATTGCATTCAGGTACTGAAATTTAAGAGTTTCTATTAAAGTGGGACCATTACTTCCATTGACTAATACCTAGCCCAAACTACACTCAAAAAAGTATCAATAATAAGCATATTATTTATAATCCATTTGAAAGCTAGAAGAGAATTCTTTTGTTCAAAGAAATGCAGATCAAGTGTCTTGAAAGCATTTATCAGTTTAATAACATTTGGCATACTACTTTGCAGAGAAAAATCACACAGGAAACAGAGTACTAATGTGGTAAATGCAAAGTCCTCCTATAATCTTTTCTGCTGAGTTGACCTCTGCTTTTTGATATGACAAAGTCAAGAACAATCTGAAAAAGTATCAAACACATATGTAGGTGAGGGTGTTCCCTTCCCTCCCAACAAATGGACTAAAAGGCTCTCTAATAAGGAGATTTAGGATGAAAATCCATTAACAACAGCTATATTTGATTCATCATAGGGCTGCTGGCTGCTACTTGAGAGGAAAATGGGTGACATTCTAATGATCAATTTGTTTATGTATGTTACCTAAATAGGGACAGAAAAATAAATCCATAAGCAAAACACTCAGACTCATAGAACTGAACTGAAACAGAACTAAAAGAGACACTAGACATTATCTAACTCAATCTCTTTATTTTATAGATGAGAAAACCCTTTTAAAGACTCTCCATGATACAGTTGTTTGGATAGAAACATCATAATATTTTACTTTAAAAATTTCCTAATTAGACGCATCCCACGATCTCTTCTATTTTGGAGAAATGATGGCTTGCTTAGAGAAATCCTTTCTACACACTGAACATGACTTGGGAATGGGGTGCTCAGGCCTCTGAACGCCTGGAGGGAGGGGACCAACACAGGATGCTAATCTGAAACCAATGGGCCCTGCCTAGTCATTTTACTCTAAACACTGTCTTCATTTGTCAAACATTAAAAAATAATTTCCTTTTATTTTATATGAAAGACATAAAGTTTGTTGAGGAATTTTTATTTCTAAAAGTTTAACAGTTCATCCACTTGCACAACCCCCCAAGACACACACACATGGTGAGATGTGGTTTATCTGCCTATCCCTCATGTTCATATGTTAAATACAATATTTAGAAACAAATTAAAATTGAAAGCAGCTGGGTGTGGTGGCTCACTCCTGTAATCCCAGCACTTTGGGAGGCCAAAGTGGGAGGACTGCTTGAGCTCAGTAGTTCAAGGTCAGCCTGGGTCTTGAACTGGTAGTGAGACCCCATCTCTACAGAAAATAAACAAAATTAGCCAGGCACAGTGGCACATGCCTGTAGTCCCAGCTACTCAGAAGGGTGAGGTGGGAGTATTGCTTGAACCCGGAAGGCCAAGGCTGCAGTCAACTGAGATCACGCCTCTGCGCTCCAGCCTGAGTGACATAGCAAGGCTCTGTCTCAAAAAAAAAAAAAAAAAAAGAAAGAAAGACAGAAATCCAAGTTGATTTATTTTATAATGTAAGCTATATTGATCTGCTATTAAAGTTTTTTGGGTAGGAAAATATTTTCAAAGAAAATATTAGTAACTTATCGCTGATGAATATTCAACATTAATGTAAGAGTGTAGAAATTCTATCTCATTTTTTGTGAATAGAAGTTGAATATGCTCATATTATTGTTAAATAACTTCTGAAACTATTAACATTAAGAGGGCTAGTTTAATGGTCAAAAATGCTTTATTTAAGGAAAATTCCACACAAATGTCACCAGTAAAAAAAAAACAAAAACAAAAACAAAAAAAACTAACTAGGCATGGTGGTACCTGCCTGTAATCCCTACTTGGGAAGCTGAGGTGGGAGGATCCCTTGACCTAAGGAGTTCAAGATCAGCCTGGGCAAGCCCAACATAGCAAGACCCTATCTCAAAACAAACAAACAAATAAAAAACAGAACAAAACCACACACACAGAGACAAACCCAGGGGCCTATTTTGAATCTATTTGGTTCAGAAAAAAAGACGTTATGTGATTTTTTTAAAAAGTTATTTCATAGAGAAAGGTACACAACCAAGATTTTTTTTTATGCGAGGTTTTCTACTTTAATTTTTTTCACATGGGAAGTGCCCATACCGGACATACTAGTTTATTCTGCCTCTACTGTTATAGTTCTCCTAGTAAATGATTGATTGTAGAACAGCTAACAGCAAACTGGTATTTTTCTTTTGTCTATTACTACCTATTTTATTTTTCAAAGTTTAATTTTTATTCTAAGAATAGTGTTTCTCTCAAGAACTATGTAGATATAATGTGAAAATCAGGACAATTTAAAACCTCTCTTCCTTCCTTCTCTGCTTTGAGCTCTTTTTCTTATTTTATTAAAGAAGTTTTTTTTTTCTCCCCTTGTACCGTTTATATTTAGCCCTTTTACCCTTGCATTGATTACCTCCCTTTTCTCATTTTCTCATTTCCTTTTCCCTTGGCTCACTCTCAGCTTTGCTTTAAGGTTTTTAGTGGGTTCCTTGCCATTATTAGCCAATTATCATAGTGACTGCAGCACTCCAAGGAATTGAAGTCTCATAAGTGCTTGGGATGGAAATGATACCACAGCCCCACAAACAAGTCTATAACTGTATGGATTTCAGTGGTTTCTGTACAAACATTCAGCAACTGGGCAGAACCTGGTCATCATACAATGTTAAAGAAAAAGAAAGAAACCTGAGAAGGAAGGTCACGTTGTTTAAATCTGGATTGGTTCATTGCCTTCTCACTGACGGAGGGGTTAAGCGACAAGGTAAAGATAAATAAATATCTGGGGAAATGTGATTATATACAGAGAACATTCTGAATATGAAAGGAAATAGTTTGTAATGTTAAGACACAATGAGCCACAGATTTAGGAAAGCTAATTGAGAAAAAAAATCTCTATTTGTAGAGGATCTAAGGGATCTCAGAGGAAAACCTGGCAGAGACAGGGGAGTCAGAATTCGTGGATCTTTTTCCCAGAGTTAAGGCTAGTTCAGGATATAAGTTTACAAGAGAAAAGTTTGCTCTCTATAATACCATTTCACCAATAACATGGTGTTACAGCCTAGATCCCCCAGCTATCACATTATAGCAAGAATACAATATAGAAAAGGTTAAAGGATTAAAATAGAAGTCCTTTCTCCCTTCCTTCTGCAAAATTCATGGAATCATATGGACCTGGAAATCATTGATTTCAACCTCACCCTCAAATCAGGAAACCCTTAGACAATATTTTTAACAGGTGGCCATCCAGTTTCTGCTTCATTACTTCCCGTGCCAGAGAAGTGAGTCACTGCCTTGCAAAGCAGTCATTCTACATTTAACATCCCTTTAAAGACAAATACTATCACAGAAAGAGCTGACAGTCATGCATCACTCACTAGGTACCAGGTGTAGGCCTCAGTGCTTTACTGGGTGTGTTATTTTGGTAGTTCCCAGATGACCCCCTGCAGCAGGCTTGTGGCTTAGAGCGGTTAGGTAGCCAGACTTGCAGAAGGGATGGAGTCTGGATGTGGGCCCAGTCTTTTTAACTCCAGATGAGGCCTTCACATCACGCTGAATCACACTTGCCTCCCTGTACTTCCACATGTTCACTCTGGTCTGGATCCCAGAGGACAAACCACAACTCCCATTCTTCCACTCCAAAGCCCTCCAGAAACTTGAAGATAGTGACTGTCTCTTCTCTCTGCCCTCCCTCTGCAACCACTCTCCTCCCAGGCTAACCATGAACAGATCCCCCTGTTAATTCAGAGGCAAATCTTTTTGAGGCCTCTTTCATTGTAATGCCCCTCTTCTAGAGATGGATGCCCAGGAGCAAACATAATAGATATGAACGGAGTAATGATTGCAGATGAAATGTTTATTTTTGACTATCAGATTCAGTAAAGGGAAATCTTTTCTGGGTAACAAATATAAAAATTGTCATCCATAAATATTTGATGTTGCACGTGTCTATGTATACTTGCAAATCTTTTCATTACGAACACAGTAATTATCATCCTAAACACATTATAGCACTACAAAATAATGATTTATTGCCCAGACTGAATTATGTTTCAGGAATTAAGAACAAATTTGATGGATACAGCCATTACTGTGTATCTCTATTTACTGCCATGGCAACAAATTAAAATAGGCTTGTTTAATTAGTTGTTGGTAAAGCACTATGAACATGAAAACTGCTATTAATGGATGCACAGTGTTTAGTGTTAATGCTAGTGTTATCATAAATGGCACAGTGTTTATGGACAAAATAAACCACTTTATTTTCCATTAATAGTAATAATTTCATCTTTGAATTAGGAAAAGGATTTGTTAAAAACTTTTGCCTTAAAAAAAAAAAACAAAACAAAATTGTCTAGTCTCCCTTTTATGTTTTTTGTGTTTAAAGGTGGGTTCTCGTTATGTTGCCCAGGCTGGTATCAAACTCTGGGCCTCAATCAATCTTACTACCTCAGCCTCCCAAAGTTGTGGGTTTTTTGGCCAAGTTTTAACCAATATTATACACTCGGGCAGAAGAGAATACGAGTGCATAGGGTGATGACCAAAATATCCCAATGAAAACAGGTATACTTTCTTTCTTTCTTTTTTTTTTTTTTTTTTTTTTTTGAGACTGGGTCTCACTCTGTTGCCCAGACTGGAGTGCTATGGCCCGATGTCACCTCATTGCAATTTCCACCTCCCAAGTTTAAGCCATTCTTCTGCCTCAGCCTCTCAAGTAGCTGGGATTACAGGTGCACACCACCACGCCTGGCTAATTTTTGTATTTTTAGTAGAGACAGGGTTTCACCATGTTGCCCAGGCTAGTCTTGAACTCCTGGACTCAAGTGATCTGCCCGCCTCAGCCTCCCAAAGTGCCGGGATTACAAGCATGAGCCACTATGCCCAGCCGAAAAAGATATATTTTCTTTTTTTTTTTTTTTTTTTTGAGACGGAGTTTCGCTCTGTCGCGCAGGCTGGAGTGCAGTGGCGGGATCTCGGCTCACTGCAAGCTCCGCCTCCCGGGTTCACGCCATTCTCCTGCCTCAGCCTCCCAAGTAGCTGGGACTACAGGCGCCCGCCACCTCGCCCGGCTAGTTTTTTGTATTTTTTAGTAGAGATGGGGTTTCACCGTGTTAGCCAGGATGGTCTCGATCTCCTGACCTCGTGATCCACCCGTCTCGGCCTCCCAAAGTGCTGGGATTACAGGCTTGAGCCACCACGCCCGGCCAAAAGATATATTTTCTAGTGGCCGTTGCAATGTTCAAATTACCACTGCTGAGCCTTTTAGTTTCCTAATACAGAAAGGAGGACGGAGATTGCCAGCAATGCAGAGATGAAGGAATTTAACCACATCACCCACCAGGAACTATTTTCAGAATGGCTCAAGGAGTTGCTTGTGGAGAGCTTTAGATCTCCCCAAATCTTGTCAACATCCCCAGCGGCCCCCAATGCTTATGCAATCTCAGTAAAAACAGCTGCTTGCAAGGAGGATGCAATTCCATGCCCAGTCCCTGCCTTCCCCTCCAGCCATAAGTCTGTCTTAGGTTGAAATTTTGAAGCTCCTTTAGACCTGCCTCCTGTCATTGACCTCTCAAGTCTTGGAGGTCCCATAGCTGATATCATACAATTTAGAATTGGAAAAACCCACCAGAGATCCTCTAATCCAGCTCTCTGTATTCTAATAGGTAAGGTATTTTACAGATAAGGAAACACAAAGTACTAAAGAAACACAAAGATAAACCAGCTGAGCTCAGAGAGTGCAGCAGATGGAGTGAACTGGGCTGGACTCTGTCTGGATTGTGGTAGGGTTATGTGGCTTGAGTTGGAAATCTTATCCATGGGTAGACTGAGAATGCCTTCAGCTATCCTCACTTAGACCACATTCACGAACCCCAGGCTGGGTACTCTGTAATGAATTAAATGGACTATCTCATTGCCAGTCATTGAAATGTCCTCTTGTACGTGGTAGTACTGAATCAGACCAACCAGGGCTCTTCTTCTTCTTTTTTTTTTTTTTGGGACAGAGTGTCGCTCTGTCGCCCAGGCTGGAGTGCAGTGGCACGATCTCGGCTCACTGCAAGCTCTGCCTCCCGGGTTCACGCCATTCTCCTGCCTCAGCCTCCCAAGTAGCTGGGACTACAGGTGCCCGCCACCACACCCAGCTAATTTTTTGTATTTTTTAGTAGAGACGGGGTTTCACCGTGTTAGCCAGGATGGTCTCCATCTCCTGACCTCGTGATCCACCTGCCTCGGCCTCCCAAAGTGCTGGGATTATAGGCGTGAGCCACCGCACTCGGCCCAGGGCTCTTCTTTAGACGCTAGTTCACCTCAATACTCATCTGGGGCTGGAAGAGACCAAAGATGTGAAGAAGAATGAATTGGACTTCAACATTAATCTTCTGTTGAATATCCTGTGTATTCATGTTGCAACTCCCTGGAATTGACATTTTCGGCCGTGTCTTACTGTCTTCATCATCCCCTGTGTCCTAGCCCCTACTCCCACCACTAATTAGAATTTACCTATCCTTGGGGTCATCCCATGTGACTGCCAAAGGACTCTTTTACAGTCCTTACTCTATTGCCAGGTAACATATTTGTGGTTTAAAGGCATATTTCGATCCCTTAAGCCTGAGGAATGATTGAAAATTGGCAATTTCAGGTCCTACGGCAGATCAATGGTAGAACTTTCTATGCTGAAGAATCTGACCTGAGAAAGAAAGGTCAGCTTGCAAGATGCCGACTGCCACCAGTCAGGGGCACTGTCCATATATAGCTGATACAAAACTGGCTGCTGGAGAGGCTGTCCAGGGAATTTGGGTGACATTGGGCCACATGGTCTTTCAGACGTCTTCCAACCCTGGGATTCTAGACTGTGTGAAATGATAGAGCCGTGGCAACTTACAGGGGCTTTCTTACGGTTGCTGGAAGGATTTGTGATGGTTGATGGCATGTATTCAATTGACTGGACTAAGGGATGCCAGATAGCTGGTAAAAAATTATTTCTGGGTGTCTGTGAGGGTGTTTCCAGAAGAGATTCATATTGAAATTGGTAGACTGAGTACAGAAAATCATCCTCACCAATATGAGTGGCCGTTATCCAATCTGGTGAGGGCCTGAATAGAACAAAAAGGCAAAGGACGGTTGAGTTCCATCTCTGTTTAGGCTGGGACATCTTCTTCTGCTGCATTTGGACATCAGTGCTTCTGGTTCCTGGGCCTTCATGCTCGGAACAGAACTTGCACCATGGGTTCCTGATTCTCAGGCCTTTGGACTTGGACTGAATTGTACCACCAGCTTTCTTGGTTCTCCAGTTTGCAGATGGTGGATCGTGGGACCTTTTAGCCTCTATAATCACATAAGACAATTCCCACAATCTCTGTATATATGTTTAATATATAATCATATAGATTATAAAAGTTAATATATATTAAAGTTTAAATATATATTATAAAAAATATATATTATAAAAGTTTAATATACATTAAAGTTATATACACATTAAAAGTATATATATAATTTTAGGAGAAAATTTTATATTATAGATTATATATATATAATCTCCTATTGATTCTGTTGGTTCTGTTTCTCTTGGAAACCCTGACTAATCCTTGAATCCTGATCTATCCTTAGCCCTGTGCAGTGCTTATCAAACCATATCATCTTAGACTGTTGGAATTATCAGCCATTATGTGGCATGTCAGAAAGAGGCACTCAAAAGCTCTTAATAAACTGGGCTATGAACGGATCTAACAAGGTGACTTTAGAATACATTTCTCTTTATCAAACTTTCCAGAGCTCCTCTCATCCCTATAATCTGTTTTATGTTCCTCTCTTACAGTCTAATTTCTTTTCCTTAAAACTAACCACTTTGCCTGAATTTGGGGTCCCTCTTTCTTTCTTTACAGGACTTTTATCACTCAAGAGAAGTCTTCCCTTGACCCTGTTAATCTTTCAAATTTATGTCTTACCTTTCTATTCCCCCAGGCCCCACATTTATTTATCTATTTATCTATTTATTTACTTAAGACAGGGTATCTTTTTGTTGCCCAGGGTGCAGTGCAGTCGTGCAAAGGGCTCACTGCAGTCTTAACCTCCTGGGCTCAAGCGATCCCCCTGTCTCAGCCTCCTGAATAGCTAAAACCACAAGCGTGTACCACCATGCACAGCTAATTTTTTTTTTTTTTTTTAGAGACAGGGTCTCGCCATGTTGCCCAGGCTGGTGTCAAACTTCTGGCCCAAGTGAACCTCCCGTTTTGGCTTCCTAAGGTGCTGTGAAGGTGTGAGCCTGGCCCTTAGATCCCACACTTCTATCAAGAGAAATAATCCCTAAATCTATTGAGTAGTTACTATGTGTTAGACACCGGGCTAAGCAATTAAAAACGATTATCTCATTTATTTCTCATAACACTTTTATGTGACGGGTGTTAGTTTTATTCCTATTTAGTATATGGGGCAATCAGGTAGAGATAGATTTAAAATCTTGCCCAAGGACAGACAACGAATGTTGAAGTCTGGCTGGTCCAAATCCAGACAGTTCAACTCCAGAGCTCTTAACCACTAAGCCCCCTCATCTTCATTATCTTAATCCCCAGCAATTTGACCTTTAACTCCACACTGCTGAAACTGCTTTCCTCCCGCTAGTCCTTGTCTTACTTGACTTTTCCTCGACTGACCATTTTTCCCTTGGCTTTGTGAGACCATGGGAGTCCTTTTTTCTCTGCAAACATCTTTCATATGCAAAGGTTAGAGTCTTTGCATTCTTCCCCCCACCCTTCTTTTTCTTGCTTTTTCCTATTTATCTACCCTTGAAAATCTTTTTCCATAGTTTCAATTACAAAATCAGTGCATGTATCTGTGCTCATTTCTGGGCTTCAGTTTTTCATTCTAACAGCACATGATATCTGAATCTGCATGTCACAGTGACACCTCAAGCTCAGCATGTCCTAAGCTGAATTTATCATCTTCTGTTAACTACTTTTCTGTATTCTGACTTCATCTCCTCCTCCTGACTCTTAGAGATGCTGTGATGTCATGGAAAGAACACCAGCCAGGGAACTCAGAAGACATGGACTCCAGTCCCTGATATGCTGGCTATATGACCTAGAGGACTTCATCAAATCCTCTCTCTAGGCTAAGGGGGTCTACTGGACAACATCACGTGCTTCCCAACCCTTCAGTCCTGTGGCTCCTGATGTCCCATTTCCATCTTTCTTTCAATTACCCAGGGATGGAGCTTTACAGTCATCTCTCACCCCACATAAACTCAGCCTTCAAATGGAAAGAGAATTTTTCTAATAATTAATGTATTCCTCTCATCAATATATATTTACAGAGTACCTACTATGCGACAACACTGGGAAATAGTGGAGAACGAAGGAGAAAAATTCCCCCCATCATGGGGCTTACAGTCTAGTGGGGGAGGCTGACAGTAAACATCTGCACAAATAAACATATATGGTATCAAGGAACAATAAGAACTGTGAAGAAAAATGAAGCAGGTCAAGGGTTTATGACTGACTCAAGGGTCGGGTGGTATTTCTTTTAGTTAGGATGGTGTAAGAAGATGATATCTGGGCACTGACCTAAATGAATGAGGCAATGCACCACACAAACTTGAATGGAAACAGCCTTTCAGGCAGAAGGAACAGACGGCATGGGTTGCGAAATGGCAACAAGCTTGGTACACCGGAAGGATAGCAAGAACATCCACGTGGTCAGTGCAGAGTACTTAAGGTTAAAGATAGGCAAGAGCCAGGGCCTTGGGCCTTAGATGCCATGGTACGGCATTTGCAGTTAAATTTTATTTTATTTTATTTATTTTATTTTTTGAGACAGGCTCTCGCTTTGTTGCTCGGGCTGGAGTGCAGCAGCATGATCTTGGCTCACTGCAGCCTTAACCTCTTGGGCTCAAGTGATCCTCCCACCTCAGCCTTCCAAGCAGCTGGGGCCACCACAGGCATGTGGAACCACACCTGGCTGATTTTTGTATTTTTTTGTAGAGACGGGGTCTTGCCATGTTGCCCAGGCTGGTCTTGAACTCCTGAGCTCAAGTGATCCACCTGCCTCTGCCTCCCAAAGGGTTGGGATTATAGGCATGAGCCACTGCATTTGGCCTGGAGTTAGATTTTAACTGTGATGGGATACCTTGGCCTGATTACATTCTAAAAGATCACTTTCTGCCCTGTGGAGAATAAAGCACGGGTGTTGGGGCAGGATAAGAGTGAGAGCAGGAAGACTGCTTATGATTCAGAATCTACTGCAATCAGCCAGGTGAGAGATCACAGTGGCTTGGACCAGAATATATTGGTGCCAGTGATAAGCTTACTGAATAAGCTAACTGATGAGCTATAATATCCCTTTAGAAAAGGGGGGAAATCAGGAATATTGTCCATAAGTTGTTCTTGGACCACAGGTTATCCAAAGTCTCTTACTCTGAGATTCCACACACTGTGAAGCTTGATCCCATTTTATTTTTATTTTATGTATTTATTTGAGACAGGGTCTCACTCTGTCACCCAGGCGGGAGTGCAGATACACGATCATAGCACATTTCAGCCTTGAACTCCCAGGCTCAAGTGATCCTCTTGCCTCAGCCTCTCAAATAGCTGGGATTATAGGTGCACCGCATCCAGCTAATTTTTAAATGTGTTTTTAATAGAGACATGGTCTCACTATGTTGCCCAAGCTGGTCTCTGACTCCTGGGCTCAAGCGATCCTCCTGCCTCAGCCTCCCACAGTGCTGATACTACAGTTGTAAGACACCACATCCAACCTTGATCCCATTTTATATAGAACCTTCTTAATCTAGTTTTATGGCCCACTACCTCCTGTAAACCAGAGGCAAACTGGGAAATAAATTAACTCAGAGAAGAACAAAGCTAATTGCAGCTGGCCTAGCTCATATCCTAAAGTTTTCTGATGCATTATTTATCCTTGTTAAAAAGAAACCAGAAACCTTGATTGCTAATATTATTTCAAAATTGTGCCTTTCCTATGTGGCTTTACAGAGGATTAAAAGAATGAAGGAACATATTTGAAAAGGGGAGACAAGACAAAAGACACAATCAGAACTGTATTTTGTTTTAAATTCTGTTTTGGATTTTTTAAAACTTTTTCATAATTCAGAGCTTTACATGAATTCCACCATCAAAGAAACTTTAAGAGAAGAATTTCTCTTAATTAAAATTGTTGTTATTTTGTGTGTATGTGTTTATATGGGAACAAAACAAAACTGATGAGAAACAGCTGAATGAACATGTGGCTTTTAAAACATTACATAATAAAAGGGAAGGGAAAGGTCTGGAGTCCTACATTGCACATATGACATTTTGTCCCTGTAGGCTCCTTTTTTTTTTTTTCTTAAGGATATCAAATTCCAATGTGATTTCACAGGTGACCCAGCTTCTAGAATTACATTCTGCAAAATCGTTTCCCTTCCAGAGGCTCAGTGAAATGTGGGGTGATGGCTTCCACAGGAGGATAAGTCCCCAACATGTTCTCCAAGCAAACCCAGGCACAGGTTTAAAACCAAAGTGACAGATACACTAAATCTAGGTTTGTTGTATAGAAAGTAAAGAAAATGATATGTAACAGAAGAATATTAGTGATTGAAATATCAAAAACCTTACATTTTGTGCTAGCAAAGTAGGGTTTTTGTTTTTTGTTTTTGTTTTTTGTTTTTTTCAATAAAGTTGACCATGTCTGGATACCAATGAAATTTGTGCAGTTTTCTTTTAAAATAAAATCCTGGGATATAAACAAAAAGCATCTCAGAAAAATGCTTTTTTCATGGTCACTGAAATACAACGGAATTCAAAATAACTGAAGTCATGAAGAGCTTGAAGGCATATCATAAATCCATACAACGATCTTGAGCACAGACTTGGGCATCTTAATTTTACTTATAATGTTTGAGTTTGCTGCCAACAGTTCAATTCATTCTCCCTTTTTAAACTGAACTACTTATGAAAAATTGTACTTCCTGAAAAGAAAGCACAACTTTATATGAAAAAAATTAATTGCCCTCATCTCCAGTTAAACATAACTTCCATCATTATAAGATCAAAAAGATTAATTGTACCAGTAAGCTGGCCAACAATACAAATAGGCTGGAGGTACTGACAAAAAGAAATGTTCCTCAATTCAACCTACCTCCTTTCCCCAGTAATCTGTTTCTTATCCATAAACTACTTTGACCTTACAGAAAGAAGAGGTTTATAAAAAATGGGCAGAACAGAAAAGAGTAGAATTCCTGTAAAGACCCAAGACTTGAAGCATACTAACCAAGAGATCAATTCCATGTTTAGCATCAGACCACACATTTTGCCAAATATGATGGACTGGAAAATAGGATATTTGGCCAAAATGGCTGTGGTAAAAATTTGTACATGTAGTATCATGCTATGTAAACAGATTTTGAGACAGTTTTAGTGGTAGTTCAAGGTCAAAAACCTTTCCATACATACTATGACATTCAGCTGAACAGCGCTCACAAACAACTCTCTCACCTGTTAGTGTTTTTGGAGGGCTGATGTGCCAATATCCCCTGTGAACTTGACAAATTCTGGCTGGGAAAGAAACTAGTAGATTGGGGTCCAATCTATTACTTTTGCAGGTCACCTTTAGGTTTAGAGTTGTTGGGGGAATACCATGACCACATATTGTATGAAGTCTTGAATAGGCATTTCTATGGTTTGAGTGTTTGTCCTCTCCAAAACTTATGCTGAAGTTTAATTGCCAATGGTATTGGAAGATGGGGTCTTTAAGAGGTGGTTAAGCAATAAGAGCTCCACACTCATAAGTGGATTTAATGCCTTAATAAAAGGGCTTTTGAGAGTAGGCTCCTACTTTTGCCACAGATGACACAGCAAGAAGGCCCTTACAAGATGCCAGTCCCTTGGTCTTGGACTTACCAGCCTCCAGAATGGTGAGCCAATACATTTCTGTTCAACATAAATTGTCTAGTCTGTAGTATTTTGTTATAGCAGCACAAAATAGACTAAGACAGGCTTTAACTGCTTTATGATATTTTCTGCAGGATCTGAGTCTTTGTTTTCTGCTCAAAAAGCTGCTGGGCAGCAATCCCAGCCCTGGGGTCCAGAGCACCTTCCTCAGGGAGTCCGGCCTCAGGACTGTGTTCTGCCTGCCCCTACTGCACAGGCCTCAGAGCCACCCACCTCAACTCTGGTTCAGCCACAGTCAAAAGCAAGTAAGATGCTGTGCTACACTGATGAGCTCTATGAATCTGCTTTTCATTTGCATGGCCTTTCCATTTGGCTCCTCCTTATCAATATCTATCACTTTCATTGATTGTTCTCTATTTATTAATCTTATTTAGGCCCTCACTGTCTTACAATTGAATTACTGTTCCAGTCTCCTAGCTGCTTTTTCACCCCAATCCACACTGTTTACTAATGCCAGCCTGCATCTTTGATTATATAATTGCCCTTTCCTGAGGCAGCCTGGTATAATGCAAGAGCCTGAGCTTTGGAGCATCAGATAGGATTCAATTCTAGGTTTTTCCTTAATTAGTCTAAATAAATCACTCTATCTTTAAGCCCATTGACTAATCTGTAAATGCATTAATCCCTGCATGATTGTTGAATAGATTAAATAAGATTATATCAATTATATCCTAGAGAGCATCTACTACAGATATTAAATGAATGTAAACTATCTTTTGTTCTTTTTCACTATAAGTCATTCCACAGTCCTTAATCTAGTCACCACGACTTTTAACACCAGGTAATTGTTTCTAGGAGTTTGTCGTCTAATGAGAACAAAGACATACAAATATAATTAAAACACAAACGTACTGTGAAATTGAAAGAACTATGGAAGTGCTATGAGAACTTTGCTCAGTGGTACCATAAAGCTTTACAGAAGAGATTCTTCAAGGATGAATAGGAGTTTGGTGGAGAGACAGGAAAGATTATATAGAAAAATATGAAGACTTAAGCATGTTCCAAGGTGGGATGAAGATGAGACTTTTAAGAAAAGTAATGTCCAAACTGGGCATGGCAGATCATACCTGTAATCCCAGCACTTTGGGAGGCCAAAGTGGGTGGATCACCTGAGGTCAGGAGTTCAAGACCAGCCAGTCCAACATGGTGAAACTCTATACTAAAAATATAAAAATTAGCTGGGTGTAGTAGTGCACACCTGTAGTCCCAGCTGCTCGGGAGGCTGAGGCAGGAGAATTGCTTGAACCCCGGAGGCAGAGATTGCAGTGAACCAAAATCATGCCATTGCACTCCAGCTGGGGTGACAGAGCAAGACTCCATCTAAAAAAACAAAAATAAAAACCCAGAAAGAAAGAAAAAGAAAAAGAAAAGTAATAAAGTAATATCTGAATTGTGAAAGCCTTGAATGTTTGGACTTCATTTCTTACAGTCAATAAAGGGAAAATTTTAAGGAGAATATGATATGAAACCAAGAGATTCACAATACAATAGAAAAAGTTGCCAAGGGACCTGTATATCCCTCTCATATATCTCTCATTTTGAATTTAACAAAACCGTTAAGGGAGGTGAGACTGACAGTAGCCAACCTCCCTTGAACACAGCCAATCTTCTTTCCTGGACAAACAATAAGCATTTCTAAGCAACAGCACAGATCTCTTGAAAGCAGCAGTTCTAAGTAGCTGGTTTCTAGGACTGATTCTACAGAAGTTTACCCAAGTGATTAGGAAATTCTTTGCTCTGGCAAAGATTAAATCTCTTTATAGAATGACAGTAAGTAATTATCCCTTGCTTCAGGGACACCTTCTCCATTTAAAGGGGAAGGAAACCCTAGAAATGGAAGGAAGTAAAAGAATCCAGCCATCTGATTTAGCCAAAAACCAACACCCTCCCTAGTGTTGGGAGGGTGGAGAAGATGCTGTTAACATCTGTGGGTCACTTCCTAGGTCCTAGCATTCCACTAGATGCTTTATAAATATTCTCATTTAATCCTCACAATAACCTGTCAGGTAAGTGTTTTTATTCCCAGTTGAATTCAGTGCCTGCATTATGTCTAATCATTACTAGATTCTCAAGTCATTTCTTTTAAGTCTCCTTTCTGGCTATCACCATCATCCCTTATCCTCTGCCCCAACAGATAATTACCAAGGATGGTTGAAATTAATTTCAAGTTAAGTTTGGGGAAGCAAACTCTTATAGGGATTGCACAATAGGAAATAAGAAAACATTGTATAGAACAAAGGTGAAGTAACTAGATATTGTGTTGTTTGTGGTGTTTTGAGATGGAGTCTCGCTCTGTTGCCCAGGATGGAGTGCTGTGGCCAGATCTCAGCTCACTGCAACCTCCGCCTCCTGGGTTCAAGCGACTCTTCTGCCTCAGCTTTCCGAGTAGCTGGGACTACAGGCACACACCACCACACCTGGCTAATTTTTGTATTTTTAGTAGAGATGGGGTTTCACCATATTGGCCAGGCTGGTCTCAAACTCCTGACCTCATGATCTGCCCTCCTCGGCCTCCCAAAGTGCTGGGATTACAGGCTGAGCCACCGTGCCTGGCCGGTAACTAGATGTTATACTTCTGACCTTTTTATCATTTTAGCACCAACCAATTTCCTTTATTGGGCCATTACTTATTCATTCAACAAATGAGTTAAGTTCCCAGCATCATGCATCTGGCTGAGGTCAGGCTCAACAAAGGGCCATGCCTACTTCTTACTCAATCTTGGCACTGTATTCCTTACCATTTCTTTCTTCCTTTTGAAATGCCCAAGTAGAACTTTGCCTTGAGTTCCCAAGACAAGTTCAAGCTCCTTTGTCTTCCGAGTTGATGCAATGTTGGATTACCAAATAAAGCTCCAGATGCCAATCCTTTCGGTAGGATCTGATGAGGTTTTGTTAAAGCTGACAAAAGAAGTTTCAAAGAAATACTGTCGACACTCCTAAACAGTATTTAATAATGAAGCTTACATCATTCAAGTCTTGGCAAGTGAAATGGTTAGTTTGTACTGCGGTGGAAGAAAAGGCCTTAAAATGGGTAGTGAGAGCAGCAAAATTCTCAAGTTTGCATCTCAGGTGAACACTTGTCTCGCATCAAGAGTGGGTTGTACCATACGCTACCTGGAGAGTTAGGGGTTAAATCTTAGGGCTGGCAGCCCTGGGACCAACAGCTTCCAGCAATTACATTTGTCAGTGTATCCTCTGCAAACCCCACTCCCTCTCTGGGGCTCATTGCCAGCAGGCCTCTTATTCCTCTGTTACACAGGGATATAAATCTCTTTGCAGGAAGCAGGAACTAAGCTAGGTGCTTAAGAGCCTCGGCAGAGAAAGTCAGTGCCACTCAGCTGTTGATTTGCTAATGAAAAAATGTACTGCTGATTTGCAAGCCTGGAGGTCCCTTTCTAACTCTGCAGTTCTCTGTGCCCTGGGACAGCCTTCATGTGGCCTCCATGCGGCCTCCAGGGTACAGTAATGCATTGCATAGATTTCACCGCAAGCAAAGGATTCAGAATCCCTGCCTTGGAGAGGCCACAAGATGCTCATTTATTATAAAATATCTTCTAGTCAGATGATAAAATTCTACCATTAAGGATTCATGCCCTAGGATAAATGCACTCTCTTCCTGCAGCCTTCTTTCTAGGATGCAAACCTCTGGGAAGCAGGAGTGTGTAGGGGATAAATGAATGGAGGAAAGGACAAAGAAGAGGGAGTTATAGAGTTTTGAGTTTTGGGGGAGGGAAACACAACCTTTGCTTCCTTTACAACTACACTGTCAAGCCCCAGGGTCAGGGACCAAGTTTGTTCATTGCTGTTCTGCCACACCGTATGTCATACCTGGCACGACATGGGCACTCAGTAGGGATGTGTTGAATGATGTGAATGAACAAAGCAGACACCTATCCCTCTCCTCCCTAAGAATGGGTGTTCATTAGAACAAGGACAACAAGACGTCTGTCCCCCAGGCAGAAGCTAGCATCTCACGCTGTGCGGGAGCCTGATGCAGTGGCCAGGCGGGCCTCTTAGTCAGAAGCCCCTGCTGTCAGGTGATGCCTCCTCACAGCTGGGTTTGACTATTGAGTGTATCTAGGCTAGATTTTTTTTTTTTTTTAATGAAGCAGCATGAAAATTCACCTTCTACCTTTGCGTCTTCAGCAGCTCCACTGACCAACCTGTCGTAATTCCTGGCTTGTCCAAACCTAGAAACAAGGAGTATGTGCACATCCAAAGACTTCAGAGAGCCAGGGGAGACAGTTTTGAATTCATCCTCCTGGAGCCTCTGCCACAGTTGGCAGCCATGGTGAGGCCACGCTTCACGGCTGCCCCCTGGGGCTGAAATAAATCTGAATGCCAGGGAGCCTGGTAGGACAATGGAACCAACCTCTTTGGCTCTTTAAAGAGAGGTGGCCCCGCCCTCTCCTACAGGCTGCAGAGTCCTGGCCAACATATCAACTTGGTGGTTAAGAACACCTAGAGATGTTTTTTATGGGATCCTTTTACAAGGGCAATTCTCATTTAAAGCTCGCACCTTTGAAAGTCAGATTCCTGGAGAAATGGTTTACAGCCTTGAGCATGGTAAATGGTAAAAACCATTAAGCTTGCAAAAATAAATGGATAAAATAATGAAAGGAGGCTCAGCTGCTGAATTAATACTTTATGTACTCAGCGCAGTTTAACTGCCAAAGTGCTAGCTTGCATATCCGTGGAAGAGAAATGAGAGGGAAGAAAGGGAGAAGGAGACTCCAGATTATCAAGATGGCCAATAAACATGAGAACTGTGAAATGCTGAATTGACAGCCGTAGAGATACACTTTGCTTATAAAGCAGTAAGCAGCCTCATTCACAAAACAGAGAGAACTGTCACTGTCAGAATCCAATGGATTCTATGTGAGCAGGGAAGCAAGGAATCTTAATCAAGCTTCCTCATTTTACATGGATTTGGTAGAGCTCCTTAGGTTCTGTATTTGTTTGCTAGGGCTGCCATAACAAAACACCACAGACTGGGTGACTTAAGTAACAGAAGCTGATTTTCTCACAGCTCTGGAGACAAGAAGGCCAAGATTAAGGTGTTGGCAGGTTTGGTTTCTTCTGAAGCCTCTCTCCTTGGCTTGCTGCCTTCTTGCTCTATCCTCACAGGGTCACCCCTCAGTCTCTGTGTTGCTTGTGTCCTGATCTCTTTATAAGGACACCAGTCATGCTGGATTAGGGTCCAATATGACCTCATTTTACCTTAATTACCTCTTTAAAGCCCTCTCTAATTTTACCTAATGACCTCATTTTACCTTAATTACCTCCTTAAAGGACCTATCGCCAAATACAGTCACATTTGGAGGTACTGGAGGTTAGGAATGTAACACATGAATTTTGAGGAGGACACAAGTCATCCCATAATAGGCTCCAAAAGGAGGTGATATCTTGGAAGGTGGAGAGGGGAGACTATCTCCCATCATCGTAGTCCTACACACAAGGAAGAGGTCAGAAATCCCTTAAATCTAAGCCATATGTTTGAATGACCTCCCTGTGCTTCTAAGACCTTCATGTGCCTTTACAATCTATGAGAAGGGATGATGTGCCGGGCACAGTGGCCCACACCTGTAATCCCAGTGCTTTGGGAGGCCATGGCAGGAGGATTGCTTGAGGCCAGAAGTTCAGGACCATCCCAGACGACATAGCAAGATTTTTTTGCAACATAGCAAAAAGTTTTAAAAATTAGCCAGACATAGTGGTGCATGCCTGTGGTCCAAGCTACTTGGGAGGCTAAGGCAGGATGATCGCTTGAGCGCAGGAGTTTGAGGCTGCTGTGAGCTACAGCTGCTCCACTGTAGTCTAACCTGGGTGACAGACTAAGACCCTGTCTCAAAAAAATAAAAAATAATAAAATTTAAAAAAAAGACAATAGTGAAGATGTCTTTATTTTCTCCTCTAATGAAAAGGTGAAAATATAGGTTATTTTCTCTCCTCGGCCTCCTGAGCCTGCATTGATTAGTGAGACACAGAGCATGCCTGGCAAAGTCGAGTCTGAAGCCAGATTCCCTGACTGGAACCCCATCCCTGCCATTTACAGTAACCTGTTAATTGACAAACCCATTAATAAAAACCAATCGTGACAAGGGAAGGAATGGAGCAATTAAAATTTCTAGTTCCAACCACTTTTCAACAGAAAGTTGAAAGTCTTGAATAGGCCAGAGCTTTGAAAACATAACACTTCTGTTCAAACACGCCAATCACCTCATGATGGAGCCTGCATTAATTCTTAGATCAAGAGCTCATTACTTATAATGTAGGTCAAGGAGGCCATGGCAGCTCTGCTGAGCTAGTCTTTGAGGACTGCAATTTGCAAATTAGAAAAAAGAAAGTGTTCTAATTAAAATGACTCTGTCATTTCTGGGCCTTGGAAGTGTGCCAGAATGTCCTTTTTGAGCAGAAAAAGAACTAGCCACAAAAATGCCGTGGGTTTCACAATCTATACCCATGCCTATATCCCCACCTGTCAAGGAAATAATGGCTATGAGGCTTAGAAAATACAAAAAAAGATAAGGAATTAAACAAGTCGGCTGAAGACCTCCCGTGAGCCAGGAGCTAGTCACTCACATTCTCTGCCAACTGTCATGGCGTCCTGAGGCAGAAACACAGCCTCAGAAAGGAAAGAGAGTTTGCTTAAGATCTTTGGGCTCATAGGATTTGATGTTAGGACATACGACTCCAGATTCCAACTCTAGTGCTCTTTTGATTTCCCCAGAGTCTATCTAAATCTCTCCACACTGCAGCTAGAGTGCACATCTGATCCTGTGTCACCTCTGCATAAAGACCTTCAGCAGCTCCATGGCTCTTAGAATAAACACAGAGCTTCTTAAGCTGGTCCAAGAGGCCCTCCTCCCTCTGGTCCCACTCGGGGGATGCTCATTCCTTCCCATCCTTGCCTCAATAACCAGCGCTCATCCTTCAGTTCTCAGTTTCAGTTCCATTATCCCAGGGTCTGAGAAGGCTTTCCTGCTTTCTGAAAACAGACGACACTCTCTGTTACACACTCTCATATGACTCAGTGTTGCCCCTTTTTAGCTTATACTTATTTGTGTTATCAAAACTTGTCATCTTCAGTTATCCATAAACTCCATGAGTGCAGTTTCTTGGGGTGTCTCCATCACCTCACATAGTGCTGGCACGTAGTAGGGACTCATTATTTTCTGAATGGGTGAATGTTTTAATAAGCGTGTTGGCGTGAATTTTCTTTCTTTCTATTCTTCCTGCTGCTGGAATGCGGAAATTGGCTCAGAGGCAGTAGAGGAAATAAAAATCCCCAATCAGAATAATTGCTCCTTCCAGTAACTACCTGCAGAACGATTTGTCATTGTGTCATGCTGATTTAAAACATAGTAGGGGGATCAGCATGTTACCATCTCCCCTACTAGACTGCTGGCAGGGGTTATATTTGGTTCATCATTGTATCCACCATATCTATCACAGTGCAAGAACTCACACATTTGTTTTAGGGAGAAAAACACAAAGAACTAATGAAAAATGACAGGCTACAGGAGGAAGATCTCTTAGCTCAGGTGTGAAGAAATTCAGAGCACAGGTAGATTAATTAACTCCAAGAAGGAATAGGAAAATCTCTTTCTCTGATACTACAAGACAAAGAGAGAGAGAACAGATGTAGAAATAAAAATAGATCAAGGTGATGGGGAATAAGGAAGGGGGCATTTGTGCCAGGGCCCAAAATTTGCCCAATTTCAGGCTTTCCACGGCAAGGTCTGCAGGGAGGAGTGAGGTTGGATGGAAGCAAAAATGGAGGCTGGAAGAGAGCAAGGATGGTCCAGAAAAGTCACTGCGATGAGAAAGTCAGAAAGAAAATTGGCCTGGCACGGTGGCTCATGCCTGTAATCCTAGCACTTTGGGAGGCTGAGGTGGGTGGATCACAAGGTCAGGAGATTGAGATCATCCTGGCTAACATAGTGAAACCCCATCTCTACTAAAAATACAAAAATTAGCCAGGTGTGGTGGCATGCGCCTATAGTCCCAGGTACTCGGGAGGCTGAGGCAGGAGAATTGCTTGAACCCAGGAGGCAGAGGTTGCAGTAAGCTGAGATCCTGCCACTGCACTCCAGCCTGGTGACAGAGCATGACTCTGTCTCAAAAAAAAAAAAAAAAAAAAAGAGAGAAATACAGAAAATGAGCAAAGCAAAGTGTCAAGAGCTGAGAAATGGTTTAGTCTAGAAACTGTTTCTTGCAGTTTCTCTAGCTGTGCTTCATTACCTAAATTCAGAGCTTGAGGAATGGGGTGGAGGCTTGGTTGTTAATTCAGCTAATTCAGAAGTCCAAGTTCGGAAAGGAGTTTGGTAACATCAGAATGGGCCAGATTGTCTACGCATAGTGGGAAGGCGTCTAGTTGCTGCCAATCATGGTGGTAGCTGAGGGTCAGGACTTGAGCCCCCTAAGTTGTGGGTGGGTGGCTCCATCAGGTGCTCCAGGACTTGAAAATCAGGCGCACTGGGGAGGGGCAGGTGCTTGGGTACAGCTTTGAATGTGAGTAGGTAGACGAAGTCCAGCTAAGCTGCCCAGGCTGACTTGTAGAGGGCCTGCTTGAGGGTCTTCCTACTGAGAATGACAAATTCCCCACCTCCAGCCTTCACACTATGGAAGGTCAGGCAGGAGATGAGCATCCTGGAGCCAGGGCTTCGGCCACACAGGTGAATTTAGGGACAGTCCCTAAGAGAGTGAGTGGCTAGAAGGTTGTAGTCTTGGAGTGACAAGATGACTTACTGGGCAGGCTTTCACCACAGTGGTTCATTATAAATTCAAGCAGAAAGAAATCCCAAGGGTTAAAGTCATCTTAGGAAGGTGAAAGTGGGTCTATGGCGCACAGGGGATGATTGGAGTAATGTGTTAAAGGCAGGTGGTGGGAACAAATGGGGATGCGTAGTGGCTCTGGAACAAGTGCTGAGGACAGAATCATCCCTCCCCACTGTGTCCCCTGTCCCCTGCTGCACACACCCACTCTTCTCTTCGTGAAAGAGAAAAATAATGAAGTGAAATCTCATGGGACAGAATACTGGGACAGGGTGATTTAGAGAAAGCCTCGTTTCTTATCAAATGAGGAGATGAATAAGGAAACAGAGACTTCGGATGAACTTGGAAAAACATCTAAAGCATAATCAAGAGGGAACATAGGCCGGGTGTGATGGCTCACACCTGTAATACTAGCATTTTTGGAGGCCAAGGCAGGCGGATCACTTGAGGTCAGGAGTTTGAGACCAACATGGCAAAACCTCATCTCTACTAAAAATACAAAAATTAGCTGGGTGTGTTGTGGTGGGCACCTGTAGTCCCAGATACTCAGGAGGCTGAAGCAGGAGAATTGCTTGAACCTAGGAGGCGGAGTTTGCTGTGAGCTGATATTGCACTACTGCACTCCAGCCTGGGTGACAGAGTAAGACTCCGTCTCAAAAAAAAGAGAGAATATAACCTACGGGCTATGCTACTGAGAGGTATCTTGGACCAAAAATCACCGTGTCTATCCTAGTTTAGGTCTACATGCCTGGAGCTGGAGCTGGAGCTGGTAGAAAGGACATTTGCCCACACAATTAACTCAGTTCCCTTGCTTGTGCTTCTGATGTCTTCAGCTCAAGGAGGTTTAGCACTAGCAGTGAGTAGTTATATGATAGGGATCAGGAAGCCAAACTTGTGCCATTGAAAGTGTTTTACTGTTATAAGAATTAGCCTGCTTGGCCAAGGTGACTTACAGAGTCTGGCATCTGTCCAGAGAAAAGTTAGATAGCACATGCATTGCTACTCTTAGCCACAAAAGTTTGAGTATGTTGAATTCTTGTCAAAATAATAAAAGCAATGGGGGTCCTTTCCCATTAGAAGAGCTATAGAAGGGTCCTGGGAGTTGGGTTCTGCATGAGACGTACACCAAAGACCTGCTTGGTAGCAGTCTTTGCCAAAAGAGACAGGTGAGTTAAACTGTCCTGAACCTGTCTCTACCTACCACTCCTTCCCCACTTGGGAGCTTGAGGCCCATGCTCTGCTCCCATCTCTCCCACTATAGCCTTTACTCACCACCTCAGGTGCATCACCTAAGAGACAAGGAGGGAGAATGTCTCCCCTTGGCAGGACCAGCAATTGAAGTATTAGTAAGGAAATATGCAGGATGTCTGTTGGGGCAGAGAGGTATGGGAAGATGTATTACTCCATTCTCACGCTGCTAATAAAAGCATACCTGAGACTAGGTAATTTATTTTTATTTATTTATTTATTTTTTTGAGACGGAGTCTCGCTCTGTCGCCCAGGCTGGAGTGCAGTGGCGCGATCTCGGCTCACTGCAAGCTCCGCCTCCCGGGTTCACGCCATTCTCCTGCCTCAGCCTCCCGAGTAGCTGGGACTACAGGCGCCCACAACCGCGCCCGGCTAATTTTTTGTATTTTTAGTAGAGACGGGGTTTCACCGTGGTCTTGATCTCCTGACCTTGTGATCCGCCCGCCTCGGCCTCCCAAAGTGCTGGGATTACAGGCGTGAGCCACCGCGCCCGGCCTGAGACTAGGTAATTTATAAAGGAAATAGGTTTAATGGACTCACAGTTCCACTTGGCTGGGGAGGCCTCACAATCATGGTGGAAGACGAAGGAGGAGCAAAGGGACGTCTTACATGGCGGCAGGCAAGAGAGTGTGCTCAGGGGAAATTCCCTTTATAAAACCAAACCATCAGATCTCGTGAGACTTATTCACTATCACAAGAATAGCATGGGAAAGACCTGCCCCCATAATTCAGTTATCTCCCACTGGGCCCCTCCCATGACATGTGGGAATTATGGGAGCCACAATTCAAGATGAGATTTGAGTGAGAACTCAGCCAAACCATGTCAGAAGAGCATAGGAGGAAACATGTCTAGTTAAAGAAGGTACCAACAACATCTCAAATACAATAACAAAAATACAGTATGATATTCTGAACAAGTATATACTTAGTCCAAATTTATCCAATCAAACTTTATTTGCTTCGAATTTTTTTTTTCTTTTTTTTCTGAGACAGAGTCTCACTCTGTCGCTCAGCCTGGAGTACAGTGGCACAATCTTGATTCACTGCAGCCTCTGCCTCCTGGGTTCAAGTGATTCTCCTGCCTGAGTCTCCTGAGTAGCTAGGATTACAGGCGCCTGCCACCACACCTGGCTAATTTTTGTATTTTTTAGTGGAGACGGGGTTTCACCATGTTGGCCAGGCTGGGCTCAAACTCCTGACCTCAAGTGATCCGCCCAACTCGGCCTCCCAAAGTGCTGGGATTACAGGCGTGAACCACTGTTCCTGGCCATGTTTCAAAATTTTCTAAGAGAAATTATATTTTATACATCCACCTAAGACCCCCTGTATATCTGATTTCCCTATATTGCTTCCTTCTCAGAGATTAATAACCACTATTCTGAATTGTATGTTTATCATCCCCATGCATGTTTTTACTTTTTTGTTGTTGGTGCGTTGTTTTTTGAGACAAGGTCTCTTTTTGTCACCCAGACTGGAATACAGTGGCACAATCATGGCTCACTGCAGCCTCAAACCCCTGGTCTCAAGCCATCCTCTCACCTCAGCCTCCTAAGTAGCTCAGACAACAGGTATGTGCCACTACGTCTTGTTAATTTCTTTTCTTTTTGTAGACATAAAATCTCACCATGTTGTCCAGATTGGTCTCAAATTCTTGGGCTAAAGCAGTCCTCCTGCTGTGGTCTCCCAAAGTGCTGGGATTATAGGTGTGAGCCGCCGTGCTTGGCCATTTCAACTTTTGATATATTAGCATTTGCATCCATGAAGAACGCACAGTGTTGTTCTTCAAGTTTTTAAAACTTACTTAAATGTAGCCCTGGTCTAGCAGTAATCATTCTGAAATTTGCTTTTTCATGTAATATTATGTTTTTGAGATTTATTCATGTTGATAATTTTAGCTCGTTTATTCAGTTTATTTGCTTGAGAGTAGTCTATTGAATGAATATACCCTATCCATTTTTCCTATTGATGGACACTTGTTTCCAATGTTTTTGCTTTTACAAACAATAATGTAATAAACATTTTGTACAAAGTTCCTTATGTACAAGTATACAAATGCAATATTTTCTTAAGGTCCTGGGCCTGTAAGCAGAATTTTGGTATGTACTACTAAAATATTGGCCAGGCGCAGTGGCTCATGCCTGTAATCCCAGCACTTTGGGAGGTGCAGGCGCCTTTTGGAGACCTGAGGCGGGCGGATCACTTGAAGTCAGGAGCTCAAGAAAAGCCTGGCCAACACGGTGAAACCCCGTCTCTACTAAAAATACAACAATTAGCCAGGCCTGGTGGTGCACACCTGTAATCCCAGCTACTCAACAGGCGGCGGCAGGAGAATCGCTTGATCCTGGGAGGTTGAGGCTGCATTGAACTGAGATCACACCACTGCACTGCAGCCTGGGCAACAGAGTGAGACTCCATCTCAAGAAAAAAAAAAAAAAAAAGTAACATACTAATGGTATTTTAAACTTTTTCACTAGATCTATGAGGGAAGGATTTTTTTTTTTTCTGTTTTTTTCACTGCAGTATCCTGTATACCTAGAAAAGTGCTCGGAAAAGAAGGAACTCAATACTTATTTGTACAAATGAATGAAAGTAAGTTCGATTTTTGTTCACCTAAGGAAGGTTGCAGTCTTGGAGTTACAAGACTGCTTACTTGGTAGGCTTTCACCATAGTGGTTAGTTAAGCCAAAAAAGGATTCCTTTAGCTTACTTCTCCCTGTTCTTTAAGTCTCTTGCGCTCTGACCCTAACCTGTATTGGGACTTGGGCCTGATGTACAGCACTGCCAGACCAGGCCCATGAGACGGCCCTTTATGGGATCCTCTAGGGGCTTTCTCTTGCCGTGGGCTTGCTGCCACCCAGTGCTTTGGAAGCTACATGTTGAACTGATGAAGTCATGTAAGTGAGGGAGTGTAACCCCTGAATCACTAATTGAAAACGTCCTCCCACAGCTCAGAAACGCACATTTTGGACTGTACAGGAAGTAAAAGGAACGGCCATTGTGTTAAGCTCTTGAGATTTAGGAGTTTATCTGTGACAGTATCCAGTGTTGCCCTAACTAATACAGGGACAATGGCTATCCTGTTGATGATCATCTTTTTGGTGCCTGGAAGAACTTGTAGCATATGTCAGAGACTGAATAACGTTTGTTGAAGGAAGGAAAGAAAAAAGAAAGGAAAGGAGGAAGGGAATGAGAAAATGATATTCCCAGAGCTCTATAATCATCCTGTCATGGATTCCACTTATTTACTTATTTTTACCATCTCCATTGTCTCCCCCACATCTCCCCTAATTTTTTATATGCCGAAAATGCAGTAAGGAATCTTCCTTTGGGTATCCGCCAGATTTGTTCCAAGGAATTCATATTTCTGGTAAACTTCATTTTCATAATACCTGTGAGCTAAAACTATTTTGTAAAACTGAGATTAAAGAAACTATTCTCAAACAGGATCATAATAACAAATTTATCCCTTGATAACATCTAACAGCACAAACAATATTTAATCCTGATAGACCTGCAATTCTAGGCTTGGAGAACCTTTAAACTAAGTCAATTAGAAAATTAGAATATCATATACATTATACACTATAGACATATATGTTATTATATATTACCAGCAGAAAGAAAATTTGTGATAGAAACTTCTAGTGCTCACCTGGGCATAGGGAAGACTACCTGTTCGCCCCTGTACAAGTAGACAATGCACTGTGACTCGTCCTAGACAATGTGAGATGCATTTGTCACTTCTGGGCAGAGGCAGTGAAAAGCTCTGCATCTCCTTCTTGATCTCTCTTCTCTTTACTTGAGTTGCATGAGCAAGAAATAAGCCTTTGTTGTGTTAAGCCACTGAGAGTCAAGTGTTGCTATGTTGCCATAGAATAGTCTTGCTTACCTTAATTTAGGATGGTTACCCAATAGGCAGTTCATACAAAACTAATGACACATTTACTTCCTAGATGATTTGTACTTTTTTTTTGGACTGAGTTTCACTCTTTTTGCCTAGGCTGGAGTGCAATGGCATGGTCTCGGCTCACTGCAATCTCCACCTCCCGGGTTCAAGTGATTTTCTTGCCTCAGCCTCCCAAGTAGATGGGGTTACAGGTGCCCGCCACCACACCCAGCTAATTTTGTATTTTTAGTAGAGATGGCGTTCCACCAGGTTAACCAAGCTGGTCTCAAACTCCTGACCTCAGGTGATCCACCCGCCTCGGCCTCCCAAAGTGCTGGGATTATAGGCATAAGCCACCGCGCCTGGCCAATTTGTAGACTTTTTTTTCACTGGTCTACATCGTTAGTCCTGGGGAGAAAGGACTAAGCTGTGGTTTTTAAGGTCAAGATATCAAGAATAGGCAAAAGGTTTAGAAAGGGTAAGTATAGTTGGTGCTCATGATACAGAGTGCTGACAAAGCAAAGTTACACAATTAAGATGGGTGCATTGAAATCTCAAACCTCACTGAATTCACACCTCCTGCTGTGACCTGTGGCGACAGAGATTTCATCTTGGCAGTGATTCCTTTTCCTGTATTCAGATTACATTAAACTCGATTGGAAAGCTGTTCCACCAAAGGTAGACACAGAAATCAATGCAATTCAACACTCAGCCTTGCTGACGCATATATCAAGAGAATATACCGCTTCCCCAGATTATCTGCTGTCTTACTAAAAGTGCTGCTACATGCCTCCTAAAAGACACATTCTGCTGTAACGTAACTCTATTGAAAAATCTTTAAGTCAGTTTGATTTCTTTTCTTCTCCTTAGTATTAAATACTTTGCCCCTTGTTGCTGTTCTTTGAGTTTTAACCTCATTTAAATGCGATCACTTACAGTAATTTCTTTGTGGGATAGCTTCCTTTTCTTTGATCGTTTTCAAATACAGGCAGACAAAATATATTATTTCAATGTAGAATCTATAACTTTAAAAAAAAATCCACAAAAGAAACCTGTCATGTCCTCCAGGCAGTTAGCGGTTGCAGCTTTGCAAATAAAACTGACCCTCCTATAACATAATTGGGACTGAATATGTGGATTTAATTTAAAAAAAATTCTTGAAACTGTTCCTTTCAGTAGAAGAGAAGTCAGAGTTTTGACACATTGTACAATTATAAAGAAAAAAGAAGGCTCCTGATGGAAAGCATGGATAAATTCCATGTACACAATCTAATTAGCATGAAAAAATGCATGGGCAAATGAAGATATGTCTAAGTAGAAATCATATTAGCAAAGCAGTTGCTATCATTTCCAAATTTCAACGGGCAGCAAACATTCCATTAAGGCTCCAGACTACATATTATGTCTGTGCACTTTTTCCGCTATCAGTCTGGCTCCTTCATCAACTATTCCAAACTCCGTCACTGGTTTTCTAGGTTCCATATTGGAAAGCTAAGCAAACCCTGATTATATGTCTGGTGCAAATACATCCAAATATCCTTTGCTGACCCCTTCCTCAGTGGCACGAATTCAAAATTAGTGAACAGAGAGAAAAGTAAAAAGAAATAGAGATAAAAAGAATACAATAAAAGAATTCGCTGTGTAAGAATTCACAAGAGGTTAGGTAGAAGCTTGTTCCGCTCTAAAAATTCCCCCTAATCTCCCAGGCTGTGGGTGATGAGCTCAGCTTACACTTTATTAAGAAAATAGAAGCTCTCTGATAAGGGTATGAACTTTCATCCTGCTATCACCAAATCTACATGCCAGCTTGCCTCTAGCTAACTTTTGATGAGCTCTTGATGCTACTTCATCTCTTTCCTTCTCAAAACTGGGTCGCCTTCGTTAACCCCTCAATCCTGCATCATCAGCACATACTCCCTGTACGGCTCTCACTGGCATATGAACATGTTTTACTATCTCTTTATGCATTCTTCCACCGACTGCCTCATTTCTCTACTCTTTGTTCATAACCAAATTTCTCCAAGAGTGGTATACACATACTGCTCTTCAACCTACTAGAATTTGGTTTCATCCCCATCTTTCCATGGAAGTTTCTCTTGACCTCTTGTCAAGGTCTCCACATGGCCTCATCTCGGCAGCATGAAACACAATTAACCCTTCAGGTTTCTATGACACAAAAACCTCTGCCTACCACTCTAGTCACACCTTCTGTGTTTCTTTGCAAGATCCAGGACTTATATTCAACTGGTCTCTACTAGTTTGGCTATACCAGTTGTTAAAATATTGAAATACTTCATCTTGGTTGTAAATAGTTACCATACTGAGCCACCTTACCCCAGCTCTCCTCCCATCTTGGCCCTTTCTCTGGGACCCTGCTAAACATTTGCTTCATCTAGCAACTAAAGAGTTATGCTCCCAAAGCAGAGGGCCTCCAGGACCCCAAATAGGTTATAAGGACAGCTATTAGTGAACTAAATTCCAAAACCATGACGAGATACCACAACACATTTGCTAGAATGGCAAAAAAGAAAAAGAAAATATCAAATACTGGCAAGGATGTAGAGAAACTACATCTCTCATACATTGCTGATGGGAGTGCAAAATGACAGGGCCACTCTGGAAAACAGTTTGGCAGTTCTTATAAAAGTTAAACATACACTCATCATATGATCCGGCAATCCTACTCCTATTTTCCCTAGAGAACTGAAAACTTCTATTCACACGAAAACCTGTACGTGACTATTACAGCGCTCTATTCATAATCACCAAAACTTGAAAATAACTAAAATATTTTTCTAAGGATGCATGAGTAAACAACTAAGGGTCACCTGTAAGTGGAATATTCAGTAGTAGAAAGGAACAAACTATTGATACATGAAATAACTTGGTCGAATCTCAAAATCATCAAAATTTGCTGAGTGAAAGAAACAAGTCTCAGTGGGTTATGTGCTTTACAGTTTTATTTGTTTTGATATTCTTGAAAAGACAAAACTATGGTGATGAGGAACAGATCAGTGGTTTCCAGGGATTATGGGTGAGGAGAAATTATAAGTATAAAGGGATAGCATTAATGAGTTGTTCTGGGTGATATAACAGTTCTGTTTCCTGATTTTGGTGGTAGTTGTACAAATTTATATAAATATATTTATAATATAATCTATAATGTAAAATTATATGATATATTATAATACATAACATATAATAGCATATACAAGTATATATAATTTATATACATTTATATTTTATATGTTAAAATTCATAGAACTGTACATACACACAGACACAAGTCAATTTTACCGTATGGTAATTTTTTTTTAAAAGTTGTCTACCCTACCAGCTAGGCCCAACTTAAATTCTACCTGTATCCCTTCCTTTTCCCTGAATTGGGTGATTAAGCACATTGTAGAAAAGTTCCTTGAAATTTGGAGATGTTTCTGGAAATTAGAAAACAGTGCCAGCTCCTTATCTAGATATTTTTGATGGTTAGTGGCTCATCAATACCTAGGCCTGTAGGGTGAGAGGGAGCCATCACGTGGAGCACCTTGGAAACAGAAGTGAGGATGTTGCCATTGTTCTCCATGGCTTTGGAAATCAAGGCAAATATTCACCCGGTTTCTGTGACCCAGATGAGGTTAATTGAAGGATGGGCACCCAGAGCTGGCCCTCATGCTCACTCTGCAAAGCAGGGCTGCCCAACCTGAAGAGATATAGCATATATGGCTAGCAAGAGCCACAGGAAAGTTGGACTGTCCCCCAGTGATGTTTTGGGCTGGTTAGCTGTGTTGAGGCTGAACGCTGCCCATGGAAATTCCGTATGCCATCTACACTGAAATCTACAGTTTAGCAGAGACATGAAAAGCAGAATAACCAGAATCGAAGTCATGGGAAAGCCTCTCCATCCAAATAACACCCAGATGTGGGTCAGTCTGGTTCACAGTGCCAGGAATCAGACCAGGAAATGGTGCCACAACAGGGGCCAGCAAAGGAGTGACCACACCCAGGCTTCTCAATTCCTCAGACCCCCTTTACCTGCGTAGGAAGACGTCCCTCTAGCCTCCAGCTCTGTTGCTACTTCTGCAGATGATGCAACCCAAAGAAAAAAATGAGAGCTCATGAGAAGCACAAGGAAAGCAGGGCACACCAAGCTCTGCAACACGCTATTTCTAGCAGCACCAGTAGCAGCTGGTGCAGAACAAAACACTAGCCCGAGCAATCTAAACTTTTAGAAAAGTCTAAGATTTAAACCACTATCAGGTGGGACTGAAGTACTTTATTGGGTAAGATCAGATTCCTCCTTCTCCCTGTGCCTAGACAGGGAGATTATGAGAACAAACGTTTGCTATCAGTTATTCAAGAAATTTTTTAAAAAAGTATATGTGTTTGTAAAGCACTGATAAAGATAAAGGAGACAGGAAACAAACAATTCACAGAAAGTTCGAGGCCATTCTCTTTTCCCAACCTGCCAGGGTGCCCTTCAGCTCTATCTGCCCAGCCTCCTCTCCAGGCACCTACCAGGCTCTGTCTCCTATAACCATGGGAACTTCCGGCTTTGCTCTGTGCAGACACCTGCATCCCCAGCAATGGGGCAGGAGCTGGGAATCGATGGATGAGCAAGCCTGCACAGGCTGTTGTCAAATCTGGGCTTGAAATAAGTGCTTTTGACAAAAGTCCACCCTTAAATGTCATTGACCTTTCAAATGACAGCCTTTATGTTGTATTATGTAGGAAGGGCCCCAACTCGGAAAATCCAGTTTTTTGTTGAGATGCAGTTTCTCCTTTTCCTTACTCGTGAGTAACAACAGCTGAAGGAAATGAATACATTTCAAAGTTTTGGAATTTAAGGATTATGTGGTTTCAGGTAACAGAAGAAAATTGAAAAAGAGATAAAACTTTTAAAATGAAATGAGTTTACAAGAAACAGTTTTAGGAATATTTGTGGAGAGATTTTGCTATCAATACCTCCTGATTACCAATATAGAGGGATCTATAGTTTACTTTTAGGATTACTGATTTCCTTATATCTGTAACCACAGAGGTCTATAGATCTTATATATAGCTCTACTCTAACATATTAATGTCTCAGTCTGGGCAACATAGCAAGACCCCAACTCTTCAAAAAATAAAAAGCTAGCCAGATGTGGTGGCACACACTTATAGTTCCAGGTACTCAGGAGGCTAAGACTAGAGGATTGCTTGAGCCCAGGAGTTCAAGGCTGCAGTGAGCCATGACTGTACCGCTGCACTCCAGCCTGGGCAACAGAGTGAGACCCCATCTCAAACAACAACAAAAGCAATAAATGTCAATAGATCTTGGCAGTGTGAAATATGCTTCCATGCCAAAGTCTAATCAATAATTCTTCCACTGTTATACCTGTTTTCCACTGACAGGATGGAATTCTTCTTTATGATTCCCTCAATTATAAAGTTAGCTGGAGAGGGAAAGAAGGAACTGAAAGATGAGACGTGGAAGCAACAAGTCATGCAAGGGCATGAGGTTTAAAAATGGCAAGTGGCTTCGACGGTGCCCATCCCTGGTTATCTAGGCATCTTCTTTGGCAGGGTAACAACAGCCCCCTTGTTGAAGGCTCCTGGCTTCTACCTTCTCTGACCAGCCCTTTCTTTGGTTTCTTTCAGCCAGCCACAAAACACAGTGGGGCACATTCATTAGCCAGGGTTTCCTTCACAGCCTTGGCATGCTCCATGGGTATCAGCCAGGTGCCAGCCTCCACCAGCAGCATCTGCTTGTGCCTCATTTATCCTCACCCCTTCCCATTTTCCTATAACTACACAGACTGTTTAAAAAGAAATATTAAAAAATCGTAGTTGACAACTCCTTGAAAATAAGCACAGACACTCATGTACACACACACACAGCCACACCGCATTTAGAAAACAAACAAGCAGGCCAGGTGCGGTAGCTCATGCCTGTAATCCCAGCACTTTGGGAGGCCGAGGCAGGCGGATCACAAGGTCAGGAGATCAAGACCACCCTGGCTAACACGGTGAAACCCCATCTCTACCAAAAATACAAAAAAAAATTAGCCAGGCGCGGTGGCGGGCGCCTGTAGTCCCAGCTACTCAGGAGGCTGAGGCAGGAGAATGGCATGATCCCGGGAGGCGGAGCTTGCAGTGAGCCGAAATGGTGCCACTGCACTCCAGCCAGGGGGACGGAGTCTCCCCCCCCCAAAAAAAAAGAAAACAAACAAGCAAAAAAGGTGAAGTCATTCACTTGGTCAAGATCCTTATAGTTAGGAATAAAAATAAAAATATTTTGGGAAATAAAAAAAGGACATGGTGAAAAATTTAATCATTGGCGACAAGACAAAACAAAATACACTATTATTAACAAAATGACTCAACCCACAAGTATGTCGATTGCAAATACTGTGCTTGAATCAGGAGCAGACAGGTATTACTATCTTGTTTGTTTGCTGGTGAATTTGTTAAATCATGCATTTAAAAAAAAAAAATCACCTCCTGGCCAGGTGCAGCGGCTCATGTCTGTAATCCCAGCATTTTGGGAGGCCGAGGCTGGGGGGGGATCACGAGGTCAGGAGTTCAAGACCAGCCTGACCAACATGGTGAAACCCTGACTCTCTAAAAATACAAGAATTAGCTGGGCGTGGTGGCATACACCTGTAATCCCAGCTACTCAGGAAGCTGAGGCAGGAGAATCACTTGAACCCAGGGGGCAGAGGCTGCAGTGAGCTGAGATCGTGCCACAGCACTCCAGCCTGGGCGACAGAGTGAGACTCTGTCTAAAAAAAAAAAAAAAAAAAAAATCACTTCCCAGACTTTACACACATGATGAACCTGGCTTAGAATGTTCTCCTTCTTCTTCTTGTCCTTATTTTAGCTCATCTTCCTTCAAGGTCACGTCCTATCTTCTACCCAAACTTCCTGACAACTTTCCATCCCCCATCTGGGTCAAATTTATTACACCCAATTGTATTGATTATCTGTCTGGCAAAATTGTCCTCCAAGTGCCTTTGCAATGAAACTGTGAACTCTTTGAGGCCGTTCTTCATTGCCTAGACTTCTCTTACTTCCTTTATGGCACCTAGTTCATCCAGGACACAAGTAAACTCAATCAATGGCTTAAATATTCAAGCCGGTGGCTACACAATGTATTCCTCCCAATAAGCAACTGAACAAAAATGCTAACTAAGGATGTAGAATTAGAGGGATGCTTAAATAGCAGACGTGGAGGGATCTCAGTTAATTTATGGAATCCTGGCAGTCATACATTGAGCCAGACTGGTGTTCCTCTCAATGTGTTTTGCAGTTGGAATAGAAAGATGAATAAAATGCTGTGTGTTCCCTTAGAATGCTTGCAGCTGATGGGGTGATCGTCAAGTTCAAACTCCATTTTGCAGATGAGGAAACTGAAACTCAGAAGAGTAGAGACTTGTTCAACTCATGCAGTTAAGACCAGCAAGAGACCACTGTTTCCCCAGTTAACTCCACGACACACCATCTACACAATTTTTGTCATAGATGAATAACAACCATTCAATTCCTAATGCTTTTTCTACTTAAATCGTTTGAAAAGGAATCTTTAGATTTATTATTAATGAATGGAAAGTCAGTATTATTTTCTATAAGTAAAAGATGCACACTAATATGCTTTAGATGCATAACTTCTAAAATAAAAATAATAGAAGTTGTGTTATCACTTTAAATCCACATTTTTTGGGAAACACTGCATTACATCAAAATCCATATTGACCCAAACCAGGTAAATTAGCACGCATATCATGTAAGATGTTACTACAGATGTGTGATCACTCACATATGAAAAATTAATCTTTTTGCAGAAGTCATATCTATATAATATGATCTGTTTCACCTCAAATGCAAAAGAAAAGAAAACTCAGGACTGTTAAAAACTAGTCAAGAAAAAACGTCTCCTCAAAAGTGAAGGTGCCGATAGGTATTTGGTAATAAACAAAATGAAGAAATTAATTACAAGGCATGTGTGAGACAGTTGGACTTGAAAAATACAGATTTAATTCGTGTAGAAAGACAGAGAAAAACAGCACTAGTTTCTAACTGTTATTTCAAATTTGCTAAAATCAGAGTTGACGGTTCCATTGAGTCTGAAAGATGCACCTATTTCTCTGTAGAGAAAACGTTGTAGTTTCTGAATACAGGACTGTCAAGCTTTCATTAATCTGAATATTTTCTTTTTTTTTTTTTCTTTTTCTTTTTTTTTTTTTTTTGAGACGGAATCTCGCTCTGTCGCCCAGCCCAGGCTGGAGTGCAGTGGCGCGATCTCGGCTCACTGCAAGCTCCACCTCCCGGGTTCACACCATTCTCCTGCCTCAGCCTCCCGAGTAGCTGGGACTACAGGCGCCCACAACAGCGCCCGGCTAATTTTTTGTATTTTTAGTAGAGACGGGGTTTCACCGTGGTCTCGATCTCCTGACCTTGTGATCCGCCCGCCTCGGCCTCCCAAAGTGCTGGGATTACAGGCGTGAGCCACCGCGCCCGGCCTAATCTGAATATTTTCTAAAGTGGGCACTGTAGTTAGCTGATTTTAATTGTAGCTTACCAAGAGCTAACTAATTTATTAGCTAACCAGAATATTTCAATTTTAACTGTCATTGTTAAAAACATCTTTTGAAAATATAAAGCATAATTTTCTGCCAGAGGTAGTATAGAATAGCACATGTAATGTCACATTTCTTTGGATATTTGTGATATTGCGGTGGCTCAGGCTAAATCTAGATTTTTAAATGCTTTTGATTTCCTGAGCGCCTATCATGGACTGGCCCTCTGTTTTCCTTACACAACCCCATCTGATTCTCACTACATTATGGTGAGTCAGGTATTACCATCCCTGTTGTGGAGATGAATGAATGTAGCTATCAAGAAATTAAATATTAATAGCATATCTGGAGATCAATAGCGAGTGTAGTAAAGACTTTTACCCAGTTCCACCTGGTTTCCAAGTTCATGTCCTTCTTCCCAAAGTGTGATAGTGCAGCAGAATTGGAGGACACAGAATCCTGGCCTGAAGGTGCACAGTCAGAATGGCATTCCTTAGTATTAAAATAAGAGTTGTTTCTTAATTTTTTATTTTTTTATTTTTAGCATTTTATAATCTGGCAATTTCCCTGAAGCCTTAGATACAGCACAAAAAGAAATTCAAGGCCGGGCGCAGTGGCTCAGACCTGTAATCCCAGCACTTTGGGAGGCTGAAGTGGGTGGATCACTTGAGGTCAGGAGTTCGAGACCAGCCTAACCAACATGGTGAAGCCCTAGCTCTACTAAAAATACAAAAATTAGCCAGGTGTGGTGGTGCACACCTGTAATCCCAGCTACTCAGGAGGCTGAGGCTGGAGACTCACTTGAACCTGGGAGCTGGAGGTTGCAGGGAGCCAAGATCGTGCCACTACTCTCCAGCCTGGGTGATGAAGTGAGACTCTGTCTCAAAAAAAGAAAAAACAACAACAACAAAAGAAATTCAAGTAAACTGAGAACTGCAGGTAGCTGAACTCTAGTTAATTAAGCTTTAACAGCATGTAATTCCTAACAACTAAAGACGCCTCTAGCATGTATCTAAATAGAGTAATATTAGACACGAGAATGCTTAAATGGCTTCTTTTTTCCTCTTTTTTGACTTGTTTCTTTAAAAATATTTGTAATTATTATTTTAACTATGTTATTTTAATTATTTATTTTTAACTTATTTACATAACAGTCATACCTATTTATGAGGTAAATGCAAACTTTTGATACAAGCATACAGTGCGTAATGATCAAATGTGGGTCACTGGGGTACTCATCATCTCAAGCATTTATCATTTCTTTGGGTTAGGGACATTCCAATAGCTTCTTTTGAAGTAAAGGTAGAAACATTCTAATACTACCGAGAGAATCTAAACACTGCTCAGCAAATTAATCTCCTGAATGTTATGAGGTCCCCCCTAGCAAAAAATGTTCAAGATAAATCTTTCAGAGTTATGCTTTAAAAATATTAGGAATAAAATTCTTCCCACTCAACATCCTAGTATTGCCTCATTATTTGCTCTAAACATGAAATTCCAGGAATTAAAAACAAGAACTTGCTAGAATCAATGCTCTTGTAATTTTATCTTGAAGTAAAGCAGTGAACATTTACTTTCATTGTATTAAATAAACTTTATAGGAGGCCATTGTTTTGGACTGAGCTCCTGCACTAGGTCCCAACAAAACAGACCAAACCAAAATGGAGTCATTCATGCTAAGTGCCACATAATTAAACTAAACTTTAAAATGGGCTAGTTTTCCAAAAAATAGGAAATTCACAGAAACCACTAGGAAGGGGTCCAGTTTACCTGAGCCAGCATAAGGAAGTCCTCTCTGTTTTAACCCTATAAGGAAAGTAACTTTGTAATGACCAGTCTACTTTTTGTTCCTTGTGTCTGCTTTCTTCCATCTGTTTCTGCCTATAAAACTCTGAGGGGAAAAAACACAAATTAGGGTTTTTTTCCTGCTCTTAGCATAACAATAATAATCCATACAGAAGATTTCTGTGCACCAAACGTGTGTGTGGTGGGAAGTTTCTCCTCTTTCTCCCCATCACCAAGCAAGCAATCAGCTCTGCTGTGGACATCAGCTGGGTGTTCTCCAATTAAATTCTGATACTATCTACCTGGAGATAGCATCAGATCCCACAGCTTGAGGGCTCAGTCTGACAAGACTGCACCCGCTGACCCTTGTCACCAGACACGAGTTTTACGTCTGGGCCTCCAGAATTTCTGACAGATCAGCTTCAAGTTGGCGTTCCCATGATCCCCTCTTTGGGTTTGATTAATTTGCTGGAACAGTTCACAGAATTCAGGGAAACACTTACGTTCATTGGTTTATTACAAAGGGTATTACAACTGATACATAGGAAGAGATGCACGGGGCAAGGCGCGTGGTAAGGGGCATGGATCTCCCATCCCTTACCCAGGCATGCCACCCTCCAGGAACCTCCGTGTGTTCAGCTATCCAGAAGTTGCCCAAGCCCTATCCTTTTGAGTTTTTATGAAGGCTTCATTACATTGGCATGATTGATTAAATCACTGGTCATTGATGAGCACTTTAACCCTCAGCCCCTCTCTCATCCCCAGAGGTTGGGGGGTGGGGCTGAAAGTCTCAACCCACTAATCCTGTGTTGATCTTTCTGGTGACCGCCTGCAGTCTGAAGCTACCAGCCATGAGTCAACTTGTTAGCATACAAAAAGACCACTTTGGAAATTCTAAAGATTTTAGGAGTTGTATGCTGGGAAATGGGCTTGAAGACCAAATAAATATTTCACGATAACACAAAAACCCACCTCCTTTGGTCAAGTCATGGCAGCATCTTTCTAAATCCTTAGATGGGATGCTGCCCAATTCATGAATTGCTAATAAAAACCAACTGGATCTTTAAACTAAATTTGTTGAATTTTTAAAAAGAGTTCCCACCTGGTAGATACTAGATAGAACATCATTAAAACCATTACAGAGTTTTGTAACTTAGGACTTATTAGAAAATTTGGTTACACAATCCATCTCAGGTCTGAGAAAATTTTTCTTTAAAGAAATTTTAATTCTAACAAACACTTATACCTCTGGCTGGATATAAGCCATTTTGTCTCCCTCTATTTTTAGTTAGAAAGTAGCTTGTTTTTTCTTTCGTCAATACACTAGTATCTTAAGGAGCAGACGGTCAACCAAGAAATGCCCTCCCAAATTCACACAACCAGTTGACACTTTCTTTCAGGGTGCTTTTGCACAGTACATCAGGTACTGCAGAGTCTGACTCAGTCTTTATCTCCAGACTCATCCATCTTCTCTTCTACTCCACAGTCAATACAGAGCCTGGTGGGCAGCTACCTGTACTAATATTCAGAGGTTTTCTCCAACTAGCTGTGAGCCTTGGGGATGTTTTTACTTCGTAAGCCTTGATTTCTTTTGTCTATAAAGTAGAAACAATAATAGAATCTATCTGATGTTGTTCTTTCAAAGATTAAATGAAATAATGCATATAACATGCCTGCCCACCCATAATAAATGCTCAATAAATGGTAGCTTATACTATTAGCCTGGAAGTCGCTTCTAGCAGGAAACTTTTCCTAACCATTAAAACCAGGCTGGGCCAGGTGCAGTGGCTCACACCTGTAATCCCAGCACTTTGGGAGGCCAAGGTGGGCGGATCACGAGGTCAGGAGATCGAGACCGTCCTGCTTAACACGGTGAAACCCCGTCTCTACCAAAAATACAAAAAATTAGCCGGGCATGGTGGTGGGTGCCTGTAGTCCCAGCTACTTGGGAGGCTGAGGCAGGAGAATGGCGGGAACCCGGGAGGCGGAGTTTGCAGTAAGCCGAGATCAGCCTGGGCAACAGAGTGAGACTCTGTCTCAAAAAAAAAAAAAAAGAAAAAGAAAAACGAAAAACCAGGCTGGGTGCCCCAACTATTCCTTTCCATAGAATCTTGACATTCTTGGGGACACTCATCCTTTTTTAATTATTTATCCAATAACTGTCTTTTCAGCCAGATTATAAACACCTCAAAGAAAAGCCTTATGACTATTATTATTATTTATAATCCTAGGGTCTAGCACAGAACCTAACAATGAATATTTATCAAATGAGTGAAAGCTAATTACCAAAGATGTAAGACTGATGAGTTCTTTGGGCAGACTCTCATTTTAAAAAATTGATCAGTTTGCAGGAACTGTAAATTGAGAGAAATCAGTACTGTGCTCTGCCTTCGTTTGTGAGGTAAGTCAGAGTAAAATATGATAGTAATAGTAACTAATAGTAACTATGGTAGTGCTCCCTGAAATTTCCATGCCCTCTTGCACCATTC